>NC_035445.2:22435329-22735329 GCF_002127325.2 Helianthus annuus | reverse complement strand
GCTATTTTTAAAGGTCCATTTTGTACAGCAGCAAAAGCTGCGTTTTTTCTGCAGAAAATGTGTGTTATGTTTTTCGTCATAGCTTGAAATCTGTATAGAGTCAGGTCACGAAATTTGTACTGTAGATGGCCACTGATGTCGTTGTAATTCTCCAACTGGAATTTTGTTAATCGGACTTACGATGAATTTGAAATAAATTTTTCTGTGGACTGCAGTCAGAAAGTGACGAATCTGATTGCAGCCCGGTAAATGAATTTTATAAAATAATTGGTGATGAATTGGATCCCGATATTTTGACACAATAATATTTGGATCGTTTAACACATTCTGTAATTTTTTGGGAATTTTGTTGTACACACACTATTCCGGATAACACTCTGAAAACTGCCGAAAATGCACTATATGGCTGAATATTTATTGAAGAGTATTTTAAGTCTTTTTGTGACACTTGTGTTGTCGCTAAGCTATGTCGTGATAAATTCATTGTATGATAAAATGTGCTACATGCTAGATACGTATAGGATTGGTGTTTCCGCGTGAGTACACCCACTAACCCTTAAACGGTAATCATGTTAGGACGTGATTGACTGGTTCCACCTCACGTATTTCTTTCCATAACTTAATCTGCCGAGCTAATCTAAGGTGAGTTCACACTTTCTACAAGGCATGGGATTCCCGGTGGTTTGAGAATGGGTTAACGTTTAATAAGGAAACCTGCGTATTCTCCTTGGGTAGAATACGTACTTCCACCCTCTTAGGTGAAGGGTGACAACATTGAAACCTGCGTGTTCTCTTTGGGTATGACACGTACTCCCACCCTCTTAACTGAAGGGTGACAACATTGATAGACACTAGACAAAACCCTATCATTAAGTCCCTCATTTTTATATCGACTTAATTGTCGGGCCAATGGCGAACGGGTCATTTGTTAAATAGCGCTATTAGGTTTGACAAGCCTCACACCGTGCCGCAGAGGACGGGCGTAGACTAATGCACTTGGGCACTAGTCAATGATGATAGACATTGACGCAGGGCACATAAACATAACTACAGTCAGTAGTCGATATGGTAACGGGTCTAGTGGTTAAGATGGGGAAGCCCCCCACTGGTTATGTTTTGGGAAACAAGGAATTGGTTAACTCGTGGTTTACAAAACAACTTATGGTTTTGGAATAACACTTAAATGAACAACCAACTGTGAACTCGTTCAACTTTGTTGTTGATTCGTTACTATATGCCTTGCAGGTCGTTAGGTGCTTAGATGGAGCTTGCACAAGAGGAAGAGCTCGTTGTGGGACATGGACTGTTGAGTTCCATGTTAAACTTATGAACTTTTAAACTTTATTATGGTTTTGAACTTAATGCTTCCGCTGATGACTTAATCTTTGTTGAATTGTTTTGACACCAATTATATTTGTGACAACTCGAATTTCCAGGATTTCTATTTCGCATTTATTGCACGTTCATTGTTGGTGTAGTTAATTATTTGCACAAATAATTGGCTATGGAACTGTAATGTTTTAATACAATGAAGTATATTGTGTGATTATGCATGATTATGTGTTAATTGTGATAGATTTGTCAAATGCATAAACTTGGGGGTGAAACTGTGAAACTGTTTGAGATGGTGTACTATTGTAAAATCTATTAATTAAGGGTGTAAAGAGTTATTAGTGAAATGTGAATCATACTTAATTATTTGCACGTTCATTGTTGCACGTTCATTGTTGGTGTAGTTAATTATTTGCACAAATAATTGGCTATGGAACTGTAATGTTTTAATACAATGAAGTATATTATGTGATTATGCATGATTATGTGTTAATTGTGATAGATTTGTCAAATGCATAAACTTGGTGGTGAAACTGTGAAACTGTTTGAGATGGTGTACTATTGTAAAATCTATTAATTAAGGGTGTAAAGAGTTATTAGTGAAATGTGAATCATACTTAACCCTAATCTCATTCCCTAATCATTCACTAATCACCACAAGAATCAAAACACGTACCCTCACATTCCCTAATCCTCTCTACAACCATCTTCTCATCATTCTTGGATTCATCAAGTTTGATTACCAATCCATCTAGAAGCAAATCAAGGTAATTGTTTAATCATTGTTTGTGATTGATTGTTGATTGATTGATGCATGTAAACCCTAGTTTCTGTATGTGATGTTTCTGTGCTTATTGATTCTGTTTATAGAGAACTGAACATGACAAGTTGTATGCCGATAGATGATTCATGAAAGGATTGTTTGTTGTTGATCAATCGAGTGATTAAATATGAATTCTGCGATGCAAGTATATGTGTTAGGGTTTTTCTGATCGCGTTAGAAACCAAAATGTAACTGATACTTATGAAACTGAAGTTTTGCTGGATGATTATTGTTTCACATAGTCCGAATTTTGGCAAACAAGAGATGGGGTCCGACTTTTAACCCCAAGACCACCATGTCCGACCTTTTAAGGGACAAGGGTCCGAACTTTTTGACTCCAAAGCCCTAGTCCGACTTTTAATCCACACACCCTTGGTCCGAGTTTCCTTGTCATGTGATGTCCGAGTTTTAGTGAACAAGGGGTGGTCCGAATTCTTTATAATGTAACAAAGGGTCCGAGTTTTGGATGAAGTAGAGTGGTCGGAGTTTTGAATGAAGTAGGGTTGGTCCGAGTTTTGATTTAAGTAGTCTTGGTCCGACTTTGTACATAGATATGTCCGAATTTTATACTTGTAATGTTGTCCGATCTTTTACATGAGAGTGCATAGTGTCCGAGTTTTAAAGCATACAAGGTTGGTCCGAATTTTGTTATCACCAAAGGTCTGAAGTTTGTTTAACACAAAGGGGTGTCTGACCTTTTCAACATATGCGCATTCCGTCTCCTTTTAACTCATGCGCAACTCCGACTTCTTAATGCATGCGCCATGTCCAAACTTTATAATGCAAACACACATAGTCTGAGTTTCACTAGGGATTGCTTGTCTGAGTTATGTTTGGTGCCTTTGGGTCAGAAGTTATATGCTTTTACATGATGTCTGAGTTTAATGAATGTATGCAAGATTCGACTTTCAATATTGAACTGTCTGAGTTTTGATTGAGTATATGATCTGAAGTATAGTGATGATACATGTCCTGAATTCAAATAATACTTGAAGAGACAGAATGAATTAGGATGCCAAGATCAGAATCCTGTATGATAATATGTGGTTATATGTTAAGTACGTTAACAGTGGCAATTAGGTTAATATTCACGTTAGATTAAACTGTGTGATCAAAGACGCGACGCATGAATTATGTGAATACGAATAACTGTTTACGTGATGTATGATTCTGTGTATAATCGTATGATACTGAATGCAACTGTATGATCTTGCATGTATGAATCGGTCTATGTGATATCATCCTGTACACAATAAACACACAAAACATAGTTACTTGATTATTAATGATTTGCAAACCCTAATTTGATGCAAACACTTACATCGTATCATATGCAACATATCAAGGTCGTGTGTAACGGACTTAGAAGTTTGATAAACCCTAGAGCATAGCATACCGAGCAAACCAAGGTGAGTTCACACAGCCAAGGCATGGGGTTCCCGGGTGGGAATGGGATTTGATGAACTATTGTACATACTCCGCTGATAGAACTACGACTGGACTAGTAACACTTATTGAACTGATCTTCGCACACCTGCCAAGGGTTGGTCGCGATATTATGACTGACTTCGCACACCTGCCTTTGGAAGGCCGCGAACTGAAATTTACTAATCTTCACACACCTGCCTGGTAGGTCGCGATACAGATAAACCTAGTCTAGAATACTCGGGATGAACATCCCTAATATCTTCGCATACCTGCCTGGGAGGCCGCGATGGAAACTAATACGATACATGACATAACGAACGAACATACTACTACTCACACTATACTATTACTGAACTGTTAACTGTGAACTTGCTCAACTAGTTGTTGACTCGTTGCTGCATGCCTTGCAGGACCTTAGGTACTCATGGAGCTTGCACAGGGAGAAGCTGGCCGTTGTGGGCTTGGAATCGTGATTATCTTGTTAAACACTTATGTTAATTGATACTTATTTATGTGGGGTTTTTATCTATACGCTTCCGCTAAACAATGATAACTTACTTATGATTTGGAACACCTTTCATATTGATTTGATTTGGTTTAAATGACAATTACTTTTACTATATGTACCGTTCTATATGATTGGTGGCTTGATCCTGGTCAGTCACGCTCCCAAGCGGTGATACTCCGCGTGTGGATTTTGGGGGTGTGACAGATTGGTATCAGAGCCATTGGTTATAGAGAACTTGGTTTTAATATGGGAAAACGTTTTTATTAAAGCCAGACTATAACCAGAACAGTGCTCTCAACGATCCACAACGACGCTTCGCTCCACGTGCAAGACTCGACATCCTAGGTAATAAGGTTTATGTTTATTGCCTACTTGCTAGAATTACATAGAACTTTGCTCGTGGTATGCTTAGATTACATTACTTGCTATTCGTTATTTCACGAGAACACCTATGTGCTTACACTCTTCTGTCATCGCACTACTCGCGAACCATTCTCACTTACGCTACTTTTACTACTCGATCATGTCTGGACATGCTAACATGAATCAAGCCCAGTTGACGGCACCTATTATCGAACTAGTTGCTGTGGCGCTTGCAGCCGCGCAAGCAGGAGGTATAACCTGCTATTCCGAACCTATCCTAGGATGTTAGATCCTACTCTTGTGACCCAACTCTCGCGCTTAACCTTGACCTATCTTTCTCGCGCAGCGGGTCAAAACGCACAACAACCTGTCTGCACATTCAAGAACTTCATGGACTGTCGTCCAAGCACATTCAGTGGCACAGAAGGAGCAGTGGGACTACTCCATTGGTTTGGGAAGCTAGAGTCAGTATTCGAGATGTGTGAATGCCCTGAGGCTCGCAGGGTCAAGTACGCCACTGGTAAGGAATTGCGCTGACTTGGTGGAACGCGTAACTACAGATACTAGGGTTGGCAGCTGCTAACGCCACCCCCTGGAACGAATTCAAAGAACGCATTAAAAGGGAATACTGCACGCGTTATGACATCCACAAGTTGGAAGTGGAGCTTTACCATTTGAAAATGACGGGGTCAGAAATTGAAGCTTATACGAAACGGTCGAACGAACTGGCCATCTTGTGTCCAACCATGGTGGACCCTCCAAGCAAGCGTATCGAATTGTACCTCAAGGGTCTAGCCTCAGAGATTCAGAGCCATGCTACATCGGCTAACCTCGACAATATCCAAGATATTCAGTGTCTTGCTCATCGCCTCACGGATCGGGCAGTGGAACAGAACAGGCTGCCTAGTTGTATCAGCGCTATTACTACCGCTACCACTTCTGCTACTCCCGCTACTCCTAGTGACACACAAGCGGAAATGGGATGGGTATTCCAGCAAGGGTTCCGCTCGCAAGAATAGTGATCACCAGAGCCCGAGTCAGCAAACTACTGGTGGTCAGGGGCAGGGTGGATATCGGGGAATTCACCCAATGTGGAACAAATGCAACAGACACCACGGTGGTTAGTGCAATGAGGGACGTTGCCAGAGGTGCCTAAAGATGGGCCATGAAGCTAAGGATTCAGGAGCCCACGGCTTGCAAATCGGAATCGCCAGCAGCAACAGCAAGCAGAAATCCTATGCAAAGAAAAGATTGTTCGCATTCCTCGTTCTGGTCAAGAACCTCTCGAAGTTCAAGGTGACAAGAGTGGTGCTGTGGTTGGCATCACCTCTTTCTTGAAGGCTCAGAAATGTTTGCGAAAGGGCCACATCGCAATTTTGGCTCTCGTTACTGACGCATCAGCGAAAGAAAAGAAGTTGGAAGACCATCCAGTTGTACGCGAATTTCCTCAAGTGTTTCCTGAAGATTTACCAGGTCTACCACCTCATCGTCAGGTCGAGTTTCAAATTGAGCTAGCTCCAGGAGCAGCACCTATAGCTCGCGCACCGTATC
Source organism: Helianthus annuus (assembly GCF_002127325.2). Taxonomy (NCBI): domain Eukaryota; kingdom Viridiplantae; phylum Streptophyta; class Magnoliopsida; order Asterales; family Asteraceae; genus Helianthus; species Helianthus annuus. The sequence continues at coordinate 22,729,324 of NC_035445.2, read as the reverse complement.
GTTTAGCTCCAACAGAACTGGAAGAACTGTCAAAGCAACTACAAGAGCTCTTGGATAAGGGCTTTATTCGTCCCAGCTCTTCGCCTTGGGGAGCTCCAGTTTTATTCGTGAAAAAGAAGGATGGCACTTTCAGGATGTGCATCGATTACCACGAACTGAACAAGGTCACAGTGAAGAACCGTTATCCTCTTCCTCGTATTGACGACTTATTCGACCAGTTGCAAGGGTCGAGTTACTACTCCAAGGTTGATCTAAGGTCTGGTTATCATCAGCTGAGAGTCCGGGATGAGGACGTCTCCAAGACAGCATTCAGAACACGCTGCAGCCATTACTAGTTCCTAGTCATGCCATTTGGGCTTACGAACGCGCCTGCAGTTCTCATGGATCTTATGAACAGGGTGTGCAAACCCTATCTAGACAAGTTCGTCATCGTTTTCGTCGACGACATCCTGATCTACTCCAAGAGTCAGGAGGAACACGAGCAGCACCCGCGTCTTATCTTGGAACTTCTTCGAAAGGAACAACTGTACGCCAAGTTTTCAAAATGCGACTTCTGGCTTCGTGAAGTCCACTTCTTAGGCCATGTGGTGAACAGGGATGGGATTCATGTCAATCCATCCAAGGTAGATTCGATCAGGAACTGGCCTGCACCGCGTACACCAATAGAGATACGCCAATTCTTGGGTTGGCGGGGTATCACAGACGATTCATCAAAGACTTTTCGAAGATCGCATGGCCGCTTACTATGCTGACACAGAAAGGTGTCACCTACCGTTGGGGAGGTTCCCAGGAAACCGCTTTTCAGTACTTAAAGGATAGGCTTTGCAGCGCACCTATTCTCTCATTGCCAGAAGGCACATATGATTTTGTGGCCTATTGTGACGCATCGATACAGGGGTTTGGTTGTATATTGATGCAACGTGATAAGGTTATTGCCTACGCCTCTTGTCAACTCAAGGTTCATGAACGGAACTACACGACGCACGATTTAGAGCTGGGAGCTGTTGTTTTCGCGCTCAAAATATGGCGACACTACCTGTACGGTACCAAGTGCACAATTTACACCGATCACAGGAGTCTCGAGCATATCTTCAAGCAGAAGGAATTGAACATGCGTCAACGACGATGGGTCGAGCTACTTAATGATTACGAATGCGCCATCAAGTACCATCCAGGCAAAGCCAATGTTGTGGCTGACGCTCTCAGTCGGAAAGACACTCTACCTAGACGCGTATGAGCCTTGCAGCTCACTATTCAGTCCAGTCTTCCTGCACAGATACGAGATGCTCAGGTGGAAACATTGAAACCAGAAAACGTAAAGGCTGAAGCTTTACGTGGTTCGAGGCAACGATTAGAACAAAAGGAAGACGACGCCTACTATGTAACGGGGCGTATTTGGGTCCCACTTTATGGCGGTTTACGCGAGTTGGTAATGGACGAAGCTCACAAGTCCCGCTACTCGGTACATCCAGGGTCGGATAAGATGTACCACGATCTCAAAACAACATATTGGTGGCCTAGCATGAAGGCCCACATTGCTACTTACGTCGGCAAGTGTTTGACTTGTGCAAAGGTCAAAGTGGAGTATCAGAAACCAGCGGGCCTACTTCAACAACCCAGGATACCACAGTGGAAATGGGAAGAGATTTCCATGGATTTTGTTACAGGTCTACCTAGATCCCAGCGTGGGAACGATACTATTTGGGTGATCGTGGATCGACTCACCAAGTCTGCTCACTTCCTAGCCGTCGAAGAAACAGACAAGTTTTCCACACTAGCAGACCTATACGTAAAGGAAATAGTCTCAAGGCACGGGGTGCCCACATCTATCATTTCGGATCGCGATGCACGATTCACGTCAGAACTATGGCAAGCAATGCACAAAGATTTTGGCTCTCGATTAGACATGAGCACAGCTTACCACCCTCAGACGGATGGGCAGTCTGAGCGCACGATCCAGACTCTTGAAGACATGCTTCGGGCATGTGTTATTGATTTCGGCAACGGCTGGGAAAAGCACCTCCCTTTGGTGGAGTTCTCATACAATAACAGTTATCACACCAGCATACAAGCCGCTCCATTCGAGGCATTGTACGGGCGTAAATGCCGGCACCTCTCTGTTGGGCAGAGGTGGGGGATAGTCAGATCACGGGTCCGGAGACTGTAGTGGATGCCACAGAAAATATTGCACAAATACGACAACGCATGGCGGCAGCACGCGACCGTCAGAAAGCATACGCGGATAAGCGTAGGAAACCGTTGGAATTTCAGGTCGGGGACCGGGTTTTACTTAAAGTCTCACCCTGGAAGGGAGTGGTTCGATTTGGTAAACGAGGCAAACTCAATCCACGGTATGTTGGATCGTTCGAAATCACTGAAAGAATAGGCAAGGTAGCCTATAGACTAAACCTACCAGCTGAACTCGGTGCAGTTCACAATGTATTTCACGTGTCGAATCTGAAGAAGTGCCTGTCAGATGAGACCCTCATAGTTCCTTTTAAGGAACTCACTATCGACGAGCGGGTGCAGTTCGTTGAGGAACCAGTTGAAATTACGGACCGGGATGTTAAGGTCCTCAAACACAAGAAAATCCCTCTTGTTCGAGTTCGTTGGAACTCCTGACGTGGCCCAGAGTACACCTGGGAACGCGAAGACCAGATGACAGAAAAGTACCCCCAATTATTCGAAACCAATGCAACCACTACTGAGGCTGAAGCTACTACTACTGAATTTCGGGACGAAATTCCAAATCAACAGGGGGATGATGTGACACCCCAGGAAAACCAGTAAACGATACAGCTTACCTAGCTTCCTCAGTGAGTGCGTACCAAATTTCGGGACGAAATTTCTTTTAAGTTGGGGATAATGTGACAACTCGAATTTCTAGGATTTCTATTTCGCATTTATTGCACGTTCATTGTTGGTGTAGTTAATTATTTGCACAAATAATTGGCTATGGAACTGTAATGTTTTAATACAATGAAGTATATTGTGTGATTATGCATGATAATGTGTTAATTGTGATAGATTTGTCAAATGCATAAACTTGGTGGTGAAACTATGAAATTGTTTGAGATGGTGTACTATTGTAAAATCTATTAATTAAGGGTGTAAAGAGTTATTAGTGAAATGTGAATCATACTTAATTATTTGCACGTTCATTGTTGCACGTTCATTGTTGGTGTAGTTAATTATTTGCACAAATAATTGGCTATGGAACTGTAATGTTTTAATACAATGAAGTATATTGTGTGATTATGCATGATTATGTGTTAATTGTGATAGATTTGTCAAATGCATAAACTTGGTGGTGAAACTGTGAAACTGTTTGAGATGGTGTACTATTGTAAAATCTATTAATTAAGGGTGTAAAGAGTTATTAGTGAAATGTGAATCATACTTAACCCTAATCTCATTCCCTAATCATTCACTAATCACCACAAGAATCAAAACACGTACCCTCACATTCCCTAATCCTCTCTACAACCATCTTCTCATCATTCTTGGATTCACAAGTTCTTTTGCATCAAGTTTGATTACCAATCCATCTAGAAGCAAATCAAGGTAATTGTTTAATCATTGTTTGTGATTGATTGTTGATTGATTGATGCATGTAAACCCTAGTTTCTGTATGTGATGTTTCTGTGCTTATTGATTCTGTTTATAGAGAACTGAACATGACAAGTTGTATGCCGATAGATGATTCATGAAAGGATTGTTTGTTGTTGATCAATCGAGTGATTAAATATGAATTCTGCGATGCAAGTATATGTGTTAGGGTTTTTCTGATCGCGTTAGAAACCAAAATGTAACTGATACTTATGAAACTGAAGTTTTGCTGGATGATTATTGTTTCACATAGTCCGAATTTTGGCAAACAAGAGATGGGGTCCGACTTTTAACCCCAAGACCACCATGTCCGACCTTTTAAGGGACAAGGGTCCGAACTTTTTGACTCCAAAGCCCTAGTCCGACTTTTAATCCACACACCCTTGGTCCGAGTTTCCTTGTCATGTGATGTCCGAGTTTTAGTGAACAAGGGGTGGTCCGAATTCTTTATAATGTAACAAAGGGTCCGAGTTTTGGATGAAGTAGAGTGGTCCGAGTTTTGAATGAAGTAGGGTTGGTCCGAGTTTTGATTTAAGTAGTCTTGGTCCGACTTTGTACATAGATATGTCCGAATTTTATACTTGTAATGTTGTCTGATCTTTTACACGAGAGTGCATAGTGTTCGAGTTTTAAAGCATACAAGGTTGGTCCGAATTTTGTTATCACCAAAGGTCCGAACTTTGTTTAACACAAAGGGGTGTCTGACCTTTTCAACATATGCGCATTCCGTCTCCTTTTAACTCATGCGCAACTCCGACTTCTTAATGCATGCGCCATGTCCAAACTTTATAATGCAAACACACATAGTCTGAGTTTCACTAGGGATTGCTTGTCTGAGTTATGCTTGGTGCCTTTGGGTCAGAAGTTATATGCTTTTACATGATGTCTGAGTTTAATGAATGTATGCAAGATTCGACTTTCAATATTGAACTGTCTGAGTTTTGATTGAGTATATGATCTGAAGTATAGTGATGATACATGTCCTGAATTCAAATAATACTTGAAGAGACAGAATGAATTAGGATGCCAAGATCAGAATCCTGTATGATAATATGTGGTTATATGTTAAGTACGTTAACAGTGGCAATTAGGTTAATATTCACGTTAGATTAAACTGTGTGATCAAAGACGCGACGCATGAATTATGTGAATACGAATAACTGTTTACGTGATGTATGATTCTGTATATAATCGTATGATACTGAATGCAACTGTATGATCTTGCATGTATGAATCGGTCTATGTGATATCATCCTGTACACAATAAACACACAAAACACAGTTACTTGATTATTAATGATTTGCAAACCCTAATTTGATGCAAACACTTACATCGTATCATATGCAACATATCAAGGTCGTGTGTAACAGACTTAGAAGTTTGATAAACCCTAGAGCATAGCATACCGAGCAAACCAAGGTGAGTTCACACAGCCAAGGCATGGGGTTCCCGGGTGGGAATGGGATTTGATGAACTATTGTACATACTCCGCTGATAGAACTACGACTGGACTAGTAACACTTATTGGACTGATCTTCGCACACCTGCCAAGGGTTGGCCGCGATATTATGACTGACTTCGCACACCTGCCTTTGGAAGGCCGCAAACTGAAATTTACTAATCTTCGCACACCTGCCTGGTAAGCCGCGATACAGATAAACCTAGTCTAGAATACTCGGGATGAACCTCCCCTAATATCTTCGCATACCTGCCTGGGAGGCCGCGATGGAAACTAATACGATACATGACATAACGAACGAACATACTACTACTCACACTATACTATTACTGAACTGTTAACTGTGAACTCGCTCAACTAGTTGTTGACTCGTTGCTGCATGCCTTGCAGGACCTTAGGTACTTATGGAGCTTGCACTGGAGGCGCGGTCGTTGTGGACAAGGATCGTGGTTACTTTGTCGAACTGTTATGACATTTAAAACTATTAACTATGTTGGGTTACTTACATGCTTCCGCCACTTAAACTATGTTTTGTTGGAACATCAATTGTATTGAATTGGGTTTATGAATTTCTTTAATTATTTTTATTGTTCAATATGATTGGTGGCTTGATCCTGGTCAGTCACGCTCCCAAGCGGTGATACTCCGCGTGTGGATTTTGGGGGTGTGACAATATTGTTTGGTTTAGACTTTTATTTATTTAATTACATTGTTCAATATGATTGGTAGCTGGATCCTGGTCAGGCACGCTCCCTGCGGTGATACTCCGCTTGTGGAATTTGGGGGTGTACCATTCTTCACTAGTTGTTGGGCCACGTACAACACATACACATCAAACCATGCTTACACTACTTAACAGCCCACAATCGTTTTCTTTAACAGTGTGCGGCCCAGTTGGGTACCGGCCCAAATAAAGTCAAGTCCAGGGAACTTGTGCGACTCCATTGAAGTATACGGTCACAATCCGAGTGTGCGACCCATGCGTGGCCCAACACCGAGAGTATGTGATCAAGTGGGTGTGTGTAACTTATAGTTGGGTACGCCTAATGTTAACCCTCGGCCCATTGTTAACCCTTGGCCCAACCCCATTACACCATCGTATCCTTATTATTTTTTTTGAATTGCCGCACACGACAAACATCAGCAACAATGCTCAGTTTGAATTAATCAACACAAAAGTTTTTAAACAAATAATAGTTCATCAAATAACAAAGGGTCCGAGTTTTGGATGAAGTAGAGTGGTCCGAGTTTTGAATGAAGTAGGGTTGGTCCGAGTTTTGATTTAAGTAGTCTTGGTCCGACTTTGTACATAGATATGTCCGAATTTTATACTTGTAATGTTGTCTGATCTTTTACACGAGAGTGCATAGTGTTCGAGTTTTAAAGCATACAAGGTTGGTCCGAATTTTGTTATCACCAAAGGTCCGAACTTTGTTTAACACAAAGGGGTGTCTGACCTTTTCAACATATGCGCATTCCGTCTCCTTTTAACTCATGCGCAACTCCGACTTCTTAATGCATGCGCCATGTCCAAACTTTATAATGCAAACACACATAGTCTGAGTTTCACTAGGGATTGCTTGTCTGAGTTATGCTTGGTGCCTTTGGGTCAGAAGTTATATGCTTTTACATGATGTCTGAGTTTAATGAATGTATGCAAGATTCGACTTTCAATATTGAACTGTCTGAGTTTTGATTGAGTATATGATCTGAAGTATAGTGATGATACATGTCCTGAATTCAAATAATACTTGAAGAGACAGAATGAATTAGGATGCCAAGATCAGAATCCTGTATGATAATATGTGGTTATATGTTAAGTACGTTAACAGTGGCAATTAGGTTAATATTCACGTTAGATTAAACTGTGTGATCAAAGACGCGACGCATGAATTATGTGAATACGAATAACTGTTTACGTGATGTATGATTCTGTATATAATCGTATGATACTGAATGCAACTGTATGATCTTGCATGTATGAATCGGTCTATGTGATATCATCCTGTACACAATAAACACACAAAACACAGTTACTTGATTATTAATGATTTGCAAACCCTAATTTGATGCAAACACTTACATCGTATCATATGCAACATATCAAGGTCGTGTGTAACAGACTTAGAAGTTTGATAAACCCTAGAGCATAGCATACCGAGCAAACCAAGGTGAGTTCACACAGCCAAGGCATGGGGTTCCCGGGTGGGAATGGGATTTGATGAACTATTGTACATACTCCGCTGATAGAACTACGACTGGACTAGTAACACTTATTGGACTGATCTTCGCACACCTGCCAAGGGTTGGCCGCGATATTATGACTGACTTCGCACACCTGCCTTTGGAAGGCCGCAAACTGAAATTTACTAATCTTCGCACACCTGCCTGGTAAGCCGCGATACAGATAAACCTAGTCTAGAATACTCGGGATGAACCTCCCCTAATATCTTCGCATACCTGCCTGGGAGGCCGCGATGGAAACTAATACGATACATGACATAACGAACGAACATACTACTACTCACACTATACTATTACTGAACTGTTAACTGTGAACTCGCTCAACTAGTTGTTGACTCGTTGCTGCATGCCTTGCAGGACCTTAGGTACTTATGGAGCTTGCACTGGAGGCGCGGTCGTTGTGGACAAGGATCGTGGTTACTTTGTCGAACTGTTATGACATTTAAAACTATTAACTATGTTGGGTTACTTACATGCTTCCGCCACTTAAACTATGTTTTGTTGGAACATCAATTGTATTGAATTGGGTTTATGAATTTCTTTAATTATTTTTATTGTTCAATATGATTGGTGGCTTGATCCTGGTCAGTCACGCTCCCAAGCGGTGATACTCCGCGTGTGGATTTTGGGGGTGTGACAATATTGTTTGGTTTAGACTTTTATTTATTTAATTACATTGTTCAATATGATTGGTAGCTGGATCCTGGTCAGGCACGCTCCCTGCGGTGATACTCCGCTTGTGGAATTTGGGGGTGTACCATTCTTCACTAGTTGTTGGGCCACGTACAACACATACACATCAAACCATGCTTACACTACTTAACAGCCCACAATCGTTTTCTTTAACAGTGTGCGGCCCAGTTGGGTACCGGCCCAAATAAAGTCAAGTCCAGGGAACTTGTGCGACTCCATTGAAGTATACGGTCACAATCCGAGTGTGCGACCCATGCGTGGCCCAACACCGAGAGTATGTGATCAAGTGGGTGTGTGTAACTTATAGTTGGGTACGCCTAATGTTAACCCTCGGCCCATTGTTAACCCTTGGCCCAACCCCATTACACCATCGTATCCTTATTATTTTTTTTGAATTGCCGCACACGACAAACATCAGCAACAATGCTCAGTTTGAATTAATCAACACAAAAGTTTTTAAACAAATAATAGTTCATCAAATAACAAAGGGTCCGAGTTTTGGATGAAGTAGAGTGGTCCGAGTTTTGAATGAAGTAGGGTTGGTCCGAGTTTTGATTTAAGTAGTCTTGGTCCGACTTTGTACATAGATATGTCCGAATTTTATACTTGTAATGTTGTCTGATCTTTTACACGAGAGTGCATAGTGTTCGAGTTTTAAAGCATACAAGGTTGGTCCGAATTTTGTTATCACCAAAGGTCCGAACTTTGTTTAACACAAAGGGGTGTCTGACCTTTTCAACATATGCGCATTCCGTCTCCTTTTAACTCATGCGCAACTCCGACTTCTTAATGCATGCGCCATGTCCAAACTTTATAATGCAAACACACATAGTCTGAGTTTCACTAGGGATTGCTTGTCTGAGTTATGCTTGGTGCCTTTGGGTCAGAAGTTATATGCTTTTACATGATGTCTGAGTTTAATGAATGTATGCAAGATTCGACTTTCAATATTGAACTGTCTGAGTTTTGATTGAGTATATGATCTGAAGTATAGTGATGATACATGTCCTGAATTCAAATAATACTTGAAGAGACAGAATGAATTAGGATGCCAAGATCAGAATCCTGTATGATAATATGTGGTTATATGTTAAGTACGTTAACAGTGGCAATTAGGTTAATATTCACGTTAGATTAAACTGTGTGATCAAAGACGCGACGCATGAATTATGTGAATACGAATAACTGTTTACGTGATGTATGATTCTGTATATAATCGTATGATACTGAATGCAACTGTATGATCTTGCATGTATGAATCGGTCTATGTGATATCATCCTGTACACAATAAACACACAAAACACAGTTACTTGATTATTAATGATTTGCAAACCCTAATTTGATGCAAACACTTACATCGTATCATATGCAACATATCAAGGTCGTGTGTAACAGACTTAGAAGTTTGATAAACCCTAGAGCATAGCATACCGAGCAAACCAAGGTGAGTTCACACAGCCAAGGCATGGGGTTCCCGGGTGGGAATGGGATTTGATGAACTATTGTACATACTCCGCTGATAGAACTACGACTGGACTAGTAACACTTATTGGACTGATCTTCGCACACCTGCCAAGGGTTGGCCGCGATATTATGACTGACTTCGCACACCTGCCTTTGGAAGGCCGCAAACTGAAATTTACTAATCTTCGCACACCTGCCTGGTAAGCCGCGATACAGATAAACCTAGTCTAGAATACTCGGGATGAACCTCCCCTAATATCTTCGCATACCTGCCTGGGAGGCCGCGATGGAAACTAATACGATACATGACATAACGAACGAACATACTACTACTCACACTATACTATTACTGAACTGTTAACTGTGAACTCGCTCAACTAGTTGTTGACTCGTTGCTGCATGCCTTGCAGGACCTTAGGTACTTATGGAGCTTGCACTGGAGGCGCGGTCGTTGTGGACAAGGATCGTGGTTACTTTGTCGAACTGTTATGACATTTAAAACTATTAACTATGTTGGGTTACTTACATGCTTCCGCCACTTAAACTATGTTTTGTTGGAACATCAATTGTATTGAATTGGGTTTATGAATTTCTTTAATTATTTTTATTGTTCAATATGATTGGTGGCTTGATCCTGGTCAGTCACGCTCCCAAGCGGTGATACTCCGCGTGTGGATTTTGGGGGTGTGACAATATTGTTTGGTTTAGACTTTTATTTATTTAATTACATTGTTCAATATGATTGGTAGCTGGATCCTGGTCAGGCACGCTCCCTGCGGTGATACTCCGCTTGTGGAATTTGGGGGTGTACCATTCTTCACTAGTTGTTGGGCCACGTACAACACATACACATCAAACCATGCTTACACTACTTAACAGCCCACAATCGTTTTCTTTAACAGTGTGCGGCCCAGTTGGGTTCCGGCCCAAATAAAGTCAAGTCCAGGGAACTTGTGCGACTCCATTGAAGTATACGGTCACAATCCGAGTGTGCGACCCATGCGTGGCCCAACACCGAGAGTATGTGATCAAGTGGGTGTGTGTAACTTATAGTTGGGTACGCCTAATGTTAACCCTCGGCCCATTGTTAACCCTTGGCCCAACCCCATTACACCATCGTATCCTTATTATTTTTTTTGAATTGCCGCACACGACAAACATCAGCAACAATGCTCAGTTTGAATTAATCAACACAAAAGTTTTTAAACAAATAATAGTTCATCAAATAACCACATAATATCAATGTTAATTTCAATAACAATTACAGTCATCTAGTTAAGTAATTAATCGCACAAGAACAGTTTCTTCATATCATCACATAACACTTTCCATGTATGAGCATATCACACCAACATCACCGGATCATTAATAGAATTTATTAACCCAAACCCTAGTGCTCATGCACATGATCATGACCCTAATAGATTAAAACTCACATGTATACATCATCGAATACCCACTAGACAACCAAGGCTAATTATAACTCAACCCTCACCCAATCCTTTTAATGAGCAACTAATCATGAATTTATATATACAGCCCTCACATCATTCGATTTCATCAATCCCTAATGTCATACCACTACTAGTTCTTTGTTGAGTTTAAATAATACCCAAACCCCATCTTGCACATATCATAAACCAACGTGATTCTTTGCATACTAATATTTCATATAATATTTCGATAATATTCCATATCATAATATTCTTTGCATGAATTGCAACACAAGATAACTCAGAACATACGCATACAAACTCGACAGAAATTGCATGATCATGTAACGAACATACTAACCCATTTCAAGACGTAAAAGAGAGTGCTAGGACCAAGAAAGAGGCTTCAATCGAAGGGAAAAGGGTTGTCGATGCTTCCAGGGACCAAGAGAATGCTAGGGTTTGCAAAGATTTGCAAATAAGGATGATACGTACTAGCTAATACATATACGCGTGACACCACAATGGGTTTGGGTTTGGGTCCGGTTGGGTTTAAGGGTTTTGGGCGCGAAGGAGTTGGGTTTCGAGATAGCTAGGCCGGATATGGTATGCATAATAATGACAATGTGGTTTCTAGTGAGGTGTAAGATAGTGTAATATCTCCGGCCCAAATGTGTGGCCCATCCTAGCAACTAGACATTTAGCATAGCCCATCTACACACTCAATCATACTCAAATACGGTTTACATTTAACAAGTTTATCGTAATCACGAGTGTTTAACAAATTTATCATAGCAAGGAACGTGAAAGAGGAATAATAAGGAATCAGGATTACGAGACTAAAAGACACTAACCTTAAAAGTTCAGGTTGTCACATCATCCCCAACTTGAAAGAAATTCCGTCCCGAAATTTGATAAGTAAATCCCGAGAGGTGAAGTGATACATCAAAATTACTTCGGGTTTTCCTCAGGTGCCACATCATCCCTTACTTGAAGTGGAATTTCGTCCCAAAATTCACTAGTTGCACCGGAATCTGATTGGTCAGTAGGGAAGTGTTGAAGATATTTAAGCTTCATCTGATCTTCGCGTTCCCACGTGAACTCTGGTCCACGCCTTGAGTTCCAACGAACTCTCACGATCGGGATTCGACTATGCTTACGAATCTTAACCTCCCGGTCCATAATCTCGATAGGTCCTTTGACAAACTGCAACCTGTCGTCAATCTTAAGCTCTTGGAACGGAACCACTAGTGTTTCATCAGATAAACACTTCTTCACTTGTGAAACATGGAAGACATCATGAACATTACCTAACTCTGCAGGTAACTCGAGCTTGTAAGCCACTTTACCGATTTGCTCTAGGATTTTAAATGACCCAACGTAACGCGGATTAAGCTTGCCGCGCTTCCCAAAGCGTACAACACCCTTCCATGGCAAAACTTTCAACATAACACGATCACCTACAGCGAACTCCAATAGTTTCCTACGCTTGTCAGCATAGCTTTTCTGACGGTCACGGGCTGCCGCCATATGGTTTCTGATCTGGAAAATCTTTTCTGAAGTTTCAAGTACAAGTTCAGGACCTGTGATTTGGCTGTCGCCCACCTCAGCCCAACAGAGAGGAGAACGACATTTTCGCCCATACAATGCTTCAAATGGGGCTGCCTGAATGCTGGTATGGTAGCTATTGTTGTAAGAAAACTCTATCAACGGCAAATGTTTCTCCCAGCCTTTGCCAAAATCGATCACACATGCACGCAGCATGTCTTCAAGTGTGTGGATGGTTCGCTCGCTTTGACCATCTGTCTGTGGATGATGAGCAATACTCATATCGAGACGTGAACCGAATGACTTATGCATCAACTTCCATAAATCGGATATGAAACGCGGATCTTGATCTGAGATAATGGAGGTTGGCACCCCATGTCTAGAAACCACTTCCCTAAGATAAACCGCTGTAAGCTGTGAGAACTTATCCGTTTCCTTGATTGCTAGAAAATGTGTTGACTTCGTGAGACGGTCAACGATCACCCAAATGGTATCGTTTCCGCTTTGAGTTCTTGGCAACCTTGTGACGAAATCCATAGCGATCTGCTCCCATTTCCACAAGGGTATTTCCGGTTGCTGAAGTAGGCCTGAGGGTTTCTGGTATTCCACTTTGACTTTAGCATAAGTCAAACACTTACTCACATATGTCGCTATGTGAGCTTTCATCTTCGGCCACCAATACAACACTTTCAGATCTTGATACATCTTATCCGAACCCGGGTGAACAGAATATCGAGACTTGTGCACTTCGTCCATCACAAGCTCTCTAAGATCGCCATACAAAGGAACCCATATCCGTTCCATAAAATAATGAATGCCGTCAGATCTCTCCACAAGTCATTTTTCCATGCCCCACAAATATTCAGCCTTAAGAATTTCTTCCTTCAATGCTTCGATCTGAGCGGAACGAATCTGATCAGGTAAGTTAGAGTGAATAGTGAGCTGCAGAGCGCGAACACGCTTAGGCTTCGTCTCCTTTCGACTAAGGGCATCAGCTACGACGTTAGCTTTACCTGGGTGATACTTGATGGCACAATCATAATCGTTCAAAAGTTCTACCCAGCGACGTTGTCGCATATTCAATTCCTTCTGGTCGAAAATATACTGGAGACTCCTGTGATCGGTGTAGATAGTGCATTTGGTACCGTACAGATAATGCCTCCAGATTTTCAACGCGAATACCACGGCCCCCAACTCCAAGTCTTGAGTCGTGTAATTCTTCTCATGAACCTTCAGTTGTCGAGAAGCATAAGCTATCACATTGTTGCGTTGCATCAGCATGCAACCAAGACCCTGTAAGGAAGCATCACAATAAACCACAAAATCCTCAGTGCCTTCAGGTAGAGACAAGATCGGTGCGCTATAGAGTTTTTGCTTTAAGAGTTAGAATGCGTCTTCTTGCTTCGTTCCCCAAGAGTAAACAACACTCTTCTGTGTTAATGAGGTGAGAGGTTGAGCGATCTTTGAGAAATCCTTAAGAAACCGACGATAGTACCCCGCGAGACCAAGAAATTGTCGCACCTCCGAAGGATTCTTCGGTGCCGCCCAATTTCTAATAGCATCGATCTTAGCAGGATCCACATGTATCCCCATTTCGTTAACAATGTGACCAAGAAAGTGTACTTCTCGAATCCAGAAATCACACTTAGAGAACTTCGCGTAGAGTTGCTCCTTCCGCAGGAGCTCCAAGATAAGACGTAAATGTCGCTCATGGTCTTCCTTGCTCTTGGAGTAGATCAAGATGTCGTCGATGAACACAATAACAAAATCGTCGAGATACGGTTTGTACACGCGGTTCATGAGATCCATGAAGACCGCTGGTGCGTTAGTCAACCCAAATGGCATAACCAAAAACTCATAGTGGCCATACCGCGTTCGAAAAACCGTTCTTGGAACATCTTCCTCTCGGAATCGTACTTGATGATAGCCCGTTCTAAAGTCGATCTTTGAATAAATAGATCATCAATACGTGGTAAAGGATAACGGTTCTTGACGGTCACCTTGTTGAGTTCACGGTAATCTATACACATTCGAAAAGACCCGTCTTTCTTCTTCACAAACAGAATTGGGGCTCCCCAAGGCGAAGAACTGGGTCGGATAAAACCTCTATCCAACTGCTCTTAGAGTTGATTAGACAACTCTTGTAACTCTCCTGGCGCAAGACGAAAAGGAGCACGGGCAATCGGGGCTGCTCCTGGTGTGAGATCAATCTGAAATTCCACCTGACGATGTGGAGGTAAACCAGGGAGCTCTTCAGGAAACACATCAGGAAACTCACGAACAACTGGAAGGTCTTCGATCCTTCTCTCATCAGGTTGAGAATCAGTAACTAGAGCTAAAATAGCAGGGTAGCCCTTACGCAGACACTTCTGAGCCTTCATGGCTGAGATGATGCCAACCATTTCGCCACTACAATGACCTTGAACTGACAGAAATTATCCGCTAGGGAGAGGGATATGCTCAATTTTCTCCTTACAGAGAATTTCCGCCTGATGCTTAGACAACCAATCCATACCAATTACCACATCAAAACATCCAAGAGTAACAGGGAGTAGGTCAATGTCAAACACTTGACCCATAAGATCGAGTTTACACCCAATAAGAACATGTGAAGCTTCAATCGATTTACCATCAGCTAGTTCTACTATGTGTTTGGTTGCAAGAGGTGTAGGACTCAACCCTAACTGGCGACTGAACCCCAAAGATACATAACTCCAATCGGCACCAGAGTCAAATAAAACAGAAGCAAATAGATTGTTCACTGAAAACGTACCAGTCACCACGTTGCCATCATTCCTAGCTTCCCCAGCACCAATAGTAAACACTCTTCCACGTGCACCGTTCACACCATTGTTCCCATTGTTGTTATTCCCAGTGTTGTTATTATTCCCCGTATTCTGATTCAACTGAGGGCAATCCCGCCTGAAATGACCCTCGTCACCACACTGAAAACAACCCTTGCGATTACCCTGGTTCTGCTGAGGTTGCTGCCTATCCTGTTGCTGTGGCTGCTGTTGTTGTGGGGGTTGCTGCTGCTGCTGTCTTGGGAGTGGAGCCCTGCAGTCTTTAGCCATGTGACCCACTTTGTTGCACCTGTGACAGACTCGGGTACACGACCCACGATGATGAACGTTGCACTTGTTACACTTTGGCTGCTTCCCCGCGTAAAAACTCTGATTCGAATTGCCTTTGGTTCTGATTAACAGAGGACGACTGACTAAAGTTCCGGTTGCTACCGGTGTCTGGTTTCTTCTGTGACTGTATCGAATTGGACGCCTTGTCCACATCATTCCATTTGCGCTTGCTATTAGTAGCAGGAATAGTAACTGTAGCAGTAGTAGCAGTAGTAGCAGAAACACGTGGTGGTAGCGAGCCACGCTCCACCTCCTGATCCGTGATCTTGTGGGATAAGTGGATGATTCGAGGCAGGTTGTCAAGATTTGCAGCAGTGATCAAACTCTTGACTGACGGTGCTAACCCCTTGATGTACAATTCGATTCTTCGAGGTGGTGGTCGTGATAAGTTAGGACACATAGTCGCGAGCTCGTGTGACCTTTTTGTGTACGCTTCAATTTCAGACCCTTCCATCTTCAAATTGTAGTACTCGTTCTCAAGCTTCTGAATCTCGTCACGAGGACCGTACTCCTCTCGCATCAACTCCTTGAAATCATCCCAAGTAGTTGCATTAGCTATTTTGATGCCCAACATTTGCACCTGGGCATTCCACCAAGTTAAGGCACCATCCTCCAATGTGCCTGTAGCATACTTCACCCGGTCCCCCACGGGACAGTTACACATAGCAAAGACCGATTCTGCCTTCTCAAACCAACGCAGGAGTCCCACAGCTCCTTCAGTCCCACTGAACGTCTGTGGCTTACATTCCATGAACGTCTTAAACGTGCAGACAGGTGGATTGTTTTGATTTTGATGCACCTGTTGGCCTATAGCCGAAAGAATATGCAACACACACAAGTAAGATTCGAGTATACGACACAAGGATAAAGAGTATTTGGCACATATCGTACCAGCCTGGTAAGCCGCTAGGGCTTCAGTCACACGAGTGTTGATCAAGTTAGTTAATTCGGCCTGAGTCATAGCAATTGTTGATGCAGATTTTGTGTCCGATGCTTGTCGAATAGATTAGTTATTATTTTACGCTGAATTTGTAATGGTTAGTGAAACGGTCTATCGAACGTGTATAGACCCGCTCGTTTGAAGTGGTCAAACGAGAGGGTTATTCGTTTGACCGTGTGTGGTTGCAAGACAAATTATGGTTGTTTAATGTTGGTGTCGAAGGATAAGGCATCGAAGGATTGTGTATCCTTCGATGAGCTCGAAAGATATCCATCGAAGGTTGAAGATGGACCTCGAAGGATATGGCATCCTTCGAGGTATGTGTGTATCTTTCGAAAGCTGGATGGTCGACAGATGATCTATCGACCAGACAGTTTAATCCTTCGACCGTGCAACCTGTGTTTGGTATAAATACCAACACCTTGTCATTTGCAACACAAGAGTGAGAGCACAAGTGTGTGCAAGAGAGTGAGTGGAGGTTTGAGACCTCACCGGGAGAAATCACCACTTGATTTCTCCCTGGATGTATACTTCTTTGGTATTAGTTCGGTTATCATGTAATCAGGCCGACTTGTAATGTTTTACTACCGGATTAATACAAAGTTGTTTGTTTATCATCTCTTATCTCTTCCGTCTTTGAACATTATCATGAAAATCACGGGTTCGATCCCGAAACAGGGACCTACAATTGGTATCAGAGCCATGGTGCCCGATTTAGTAAAACTAACCGTTTACTAAGTCACATGTGCTCTAGATCTGTGATTTTTGTGGGTTTTTGTTCAAGATGTAAAAATGGTGAAAATGAGAAAAACTCAGATCTGGACCCGAATATTCAGATCTGTGATAAAACAAGTGTTGGGTTTTATGTTTTTCTCCTAAATCTTCAAGTTTCCTTCATCAAAAATCGTTTACGAAGTGTTTTCATAAATCTGTAGATTTGAACAGTTGCTGTGTTCTTGTTGTTCATATCATCTTCATATTTCGAAAGATTTCAAATGATCAGACAGAAATTCGAAGGATCATCTATCCTTTCGAAAGGTCATCTTGAGAATTTTGAAAGATCACTTTTGCCCCTCAAAAACTTTGAAAGATCATTTAAATTTCCGATAGATTATTTGATTGTTTCGAAGGGTCAACCAACTGATTTAGAAAGGTCAAGTCTATATTTCCAGAATTACTTCGAAAGGTCATTCTCCATTATATCGAAGGTCACTCACAAGTTGAAAGATCAGCAAATTCGAAGGATACATGTAATACGAAGGATACATGTAATTCGAAGGGTCATTCTTGTTGATTTCCGAAGGGTCACCTTGATATTCTTTGAAAGATCAGAAAATTCTGTCGAAAGATCAGCAAATGAAATCGAAGGATCAGAATCGAAAGATCATTATCATGTTGTTGTTTCGAAAGATCATTCTTTGTTTTGTTTGTTTCGAAAGATAATCTTGCTGTTATCGAAGAGAGAGAAAGTTACTGGAAGAAGATAATGAATGTCGGCTGTGATGTTTTAGAGATTAGGGTTGTTGACTTTGGAGAAGAGACAAGACTAGAATGTTGTCTGCTGAACAATGTTGTTGTCGGCTAGGGGCTTGCATTGATAATGTTCTTTTCTTTCATGGGCTAAGATAACAAGGCCAAATGGTTTCAAACTTTTTGATTTATTTTTAGGGCCCATCTGATTGAAAGAAATTCTCACAAGTTGCAACGATTTGTGAAATTATTTTCTTTGATTGGGCTATTTATAAATCAAGTGAATGGGATTTGGGCTTGCATCAAGCTTGTGAAGTGGGGTGGTGACATGATTAAAATATATGAGTGATAATTGGGCCTCATTATTTTTTTGTTGCCAATATCATCTGTGACAATTGGATTTCTATGATGGGCCAATAGAATGATGGGCTAATCTAAAAGTCAAGTTGTTATGGATATTGGATTTTCATTAGTTTATTTGTTTGAGTAAACAAATTACTAGTGGGAGTCGGGTCGGGTGTTCGCGAAGATGATTTGAACCGCGCTTCTAAATGTCAACGTCAAAATTCGTATGAATTTGGGAGCGTGCGGGGTGATGCAGCATGATGAAAACAAGAGATGATGAAAACTTGATGTTTGAAAAATTGTGGGGTAGTCACGGTTACCGATGCAAATGGCAAAAATGGTGACGCGACTATTATGGGCCAAAAACAACACGGTATGTTCGCTTCCGCTCGTCATTCAATGAAGATTGATGACAGTTCCGCTCAATGAAGGGAATTGGTGAACATTTGACGACAATTTCTTTGAAGTGGAGAGAATCTGTTAAGGTTTAGAGATTTTACCAAAGAAACGGGGGGATAAAAATTTTCATATGTTGAATTTCTTCGGTAAATTTCTAAACGCAATCACGGGTGGTAGAGTTTGTGATTTTCTGGTGATACATACGGTTCTGCGTGAAATGTTTTGCACAGAAAAGTGCATTACTTGGTCGAATCCACAAAGACGGTTTACAGAAGATAGTTTACCAGAAATCTCTATCAATGTAGTATGCTTGAAGATCAAGACTTGATGCAGTTGTTAAAGAATGGAACCCTTATCAAATGCCGGTTGGAGTATTGGAAGATCAGCGGAAGATCGGTCAATTGAGCCTTTTGAGGAAATTGCACAACACTCAACACGGATACGCGTACTTTGAGGGGGAAATATTATACAATGAGCATCAAGATACTACTTACCTGGATCATCGGTCAAGGGGGAATTTGTTTACACAGAGAAGATGAATACTTGACTGAAGATCGATTGCAGTTGCATGTTCAGCATTCGACAGCAACGGACAAGGGGGAATTTGTTGATGCAGATTTTGTGTCCGATGCTTGTCGAATAGATTAGTTATTATTTTACGCTGAATTTGTAATAGTTAGTGAAACGGTCTATCGAACGTGTATAGACCCGCTCGTTTGAAGTGGTCAAACGAGAGGGTTATTCGTTTGACCGTGTGTGGTTGCAAGACAAATTATGGTTGTTTAATGTTGGTGTCGAAGGATAAGGCATCGAAGGATTGTGTATCCTTCGATGAGCTCGAAAGATATCCATCGAAGGTTGAAGATGGACCTCGAAGGATATGGCATCCTTCGAGGTATGTGTGTATCTTTCGAAAGCTGGATGGTCGACAGATGATCTATCGACCAGTCAGTTTAATCCTTCGACCGTGCAACCTGTGTTTGGTATAAATACCAACACCTTGTCATTTGCAACACAAGAGTGAGAGCACAAGTGTGTGCAAGAGAGTGAGTGGAGGTATGAGACCTCACCGGGAGAAATCACCACTTGATTTCTCCCTGGATGTATACTTCTTTGGTATTAGTTCGGTTATCATGTAATCGGGCCGACTTGTAATGTTTTACTACCGGATTAATACAAAGTTGTTTGTTTATCATCTCTTATCTCTTCCGTCTTTGAACATTATCATGAAAATCACGGGTTCGATCCCGAAACAGGGACCTACAAGTTCCATCACCTCCATTGTTCCCTTGGGGGCGATTTCCATTTCCGCCCCGGTTGGTGTTTCTGTTTCCAAATCCTCTCTGGCCTCCCTGGCCAGCAGTGGCCCAACAAGACTCCTTCAGGTGGCCAGTCTTTCCACATGCTTCACAAACCTTTAGCCCGCAACGACCAGAGTGATGTCGTTGGCATGAGTTGCACTTGGGATGTGTACCTATATATCCCTTACCTTTCCTCCTACTACCAGCTGTATCCTGTGCTGGTGCGTTTTGCTCTCCTTTCTTAACCACCACCCCGGTGCCCTGCTTGAAGTTTGAAAACTTCCTCTTGTTTCCTCCAGATGACTACACATGAGTCTCCTTCTTCTTAGGCTCCACTTCATCAAACTTGTTCAAACGAATCGCCTCCTCTGTAAGCGCCACACTCAAATCGATGGCTTCAGTGATAGTCACAGGTTTGGAGGAGGTCACCATGCTGATGATTTGGGGAGCTAATCCCCATATGAAACGTTCAATTCTCTTGAACTCAGGTGTGACCATGTAGGGTACCACATGCGACAAGTCGTGGAACCTTTGAACATACTCAGCTATCTTAGGACCTTCCATTTTTAGATGCCAGAACTCGGTCTCCAATCTCTGGATTTCGGCGCGAGAACAGTACTTTTTGCACATGAGTTCCTTCAATTCGGTCCATGTCAGCGCGTAAGCAGCAGCTTCGCCAAGGGTCTGTACTTGCAAGTTCCACCAGGATAGGGCTCCATCCAAAAATAGCCCAGAGATGTAAGTGACTTGCTGGTCCAATGCGCATTTGCTCATGCGAAGAACGGATTCGGTTTTCTCAGCCCAGCGGACGAAGGCGACAGCACCTCCTGTGCCATCAAAGTTTACGGGCTTGCAGTCCAAGAACTGTTTGTAGGTGCACCCTGCACATACATTACAATATATGATAGGCATTAGCATTCTTGCTAAGGAAATCCATTTAGGTCATGGTATGTCTTAACGACTTAGGGTTACCATGAGGCGGATTGTTATTGTTGCCAGTGTTGCCAGAGTTGCTTCCACTCATTCCTCCTTGAGAGGCAGCATATTGAGCAATAGCAGCAGCAATGACTTGCTGTAGTTCGGCCTGAGTCGTAGGCATTTGCTGTTGTTGTCGTCTTGGTGGCATCTTCTAAAGATGTGTTTACGTCGGTTAGGCCACAGTGAAGCGTACGTATATAGTAATAGTAATAGCACATAACATCTCATGTTATCAATACTTCACAAATACTAATCACACAACATCCCATGTCACAAATATCATACACACAACATCCCATGTCATAACAATATAAATAAGTAATCAAGCGAATCAAAATGATGAGAATACTGCGATTGCCATATATATCGAGACCACAACGTAAGTGTATCAGTACATCACTGTGTCATACAATCATCAATCAACTAGGGGCTACATCACCCCTGTCCAAAAGCTATATCAAATCAGTGTCAAATACATCAAATACATCAAGTATGTGTCAAAAGTCAGTATCATCATGTAGTCTCCAAAATGCTGTGCAACCAAAAGCAATCGCGGTCCTCTCACCAACGTCTACACAAGCAGTACTGATAAGCTCTATACAGATGGCGGTGGAGGAGGGGGAAAGTAAGTTTAAAGCAAGCGACGTAGCTGGAGCCAGTCCTCCTCCATAGCTCGCTGAGTACGGATAACAGAAGCAATCTGCTGCTCCAGTGTAAAGAGACGAGCAGCATAATCTGGGGGTAATGATCGACATGGCTGAAGAGGAGAGTGTGTCTGACCATGGCATGAACATGGTGGCAGCTGAGCTCTCTCAAGCTCCTGAAGACGCTGCGTGTGTGACTCGTGCTGATGAACGAAGGACATCAAAACGTCCTCTATAGTGTGTCCGACATGAAATGGATGGTAAGGATCAGTAGGTGGCATGACTGGGGGTGTCGACCAAAGCAAAGGCTCACTGGTGGGGTCAAACGGTGCCACATGAATCGGTGTAATAGAGGATGGAACAGATGACATCTGGGGCATGAAGGGAATAGACATCGGTACGTGCCCAAAAGGATGGGCTGAAGAACCCTCTCCAGGCCTCACTGGAGGTACAAACTGAGGAACTTGAAAAGAAAAATCAATATGTCGTGTAACAGGGATCTGAGGGGGCAAAGGTGGAACATCCTCATCAGCAGGTATCCAACCGTGCTGTGCATGCTCATCTGGTGGATCCATGTGGTCTGCAAACAGTGCGTGCTCAGGCTCAAGTGGAACGGGATCAAATGGGGGAGCAACAACAGGGTGAACCGGTGCAACGTGATCAACAGGATGGTCAACTGGTATATCAGCAACAAAAGGTGGAGGAACAACAGGATCGACAACAACAACGACCTGATCGCCCTCCAAATGATCATCAACGGGCGGGTCAGCTAGAACAGGCTCAACTGGGATGCCAGCATGTACGGGGTCATGCTCGGGCATAGGATCTAGAGCAGCTGCCTGCTCAGGAGCCAAGGCAGGCTCATGGTCATCAAAAGCCATCTCGAAATCGAACTCGGGATCAATAGGATCGACTGGATCAGCGGGATCCTCCATGGGCTGGTCCATCGGGATACACTCAATATCATGATCCGGGTCGAATCCCGGAGAAAAGATGGGATCAGAATCCTCTATGTCATCATGGTCAAATGCAAAGCTAGGAATAGGTGCGGCAGAGGATGCCTGGTCAGGGTCCGAGTCGTGTGCAAAGTGCTGTGCGCTCACCTCATGAGATGGTGCGGATGCCACAGACTCAAAGGAGTCTGGGACTGGTGAATGCGCGGGTGAGTCCTCGGCAGGAGCACCAGCGATCATCAGAAGATCGCCAGCACGAAGTAGGGCTGCGTCCGGGATCTCATCCTCGATAGGCTCATCCTCAAACAGATCGATATCGCCGTCAGCCTCGGCGTCAAGAAGTAAGTCATATGCTGGATAAACGGCTAAAGGTATAGGAGCCGGAATCACTACTAGAGGTAGGTACTCAGCAGGAGGGCCATCTGCAGGCTCATCAGCACCCTCGGGTAGTGCGAAGGGCTGGAAATCGTCGTCGTCTGTGCTGGTGGAATCAGATGTATGCACCTCATGCTCCGAAGATGGGAGGTCATCAGATACGATAGGCCTGGGTCCGGTGGTGTCCGAGTCACCAGTACCGGCTGAGTCCATGAGTCTGTAACATAGACACAAGTTTGCACAAATAATCAGTCATTCAATCAAATAATCACATAAGTTACCAAGTAAGATATCACATAATTCTCCTAGTCCCACTAGCCTCCCAGCCTCCCAGACTGCTCTTCCTAGTCCCACTAGCCTCCCAGTCTCTCAGACTGCTCTTCCTAGTCCCACTAGCCTCCCAGTCTCTCAGACTGACGTTCCTAGTCCCACTAGCCAATTCTCCCAGCCTCCCAGACTGACTCCCTAGTCCCACTAGACAACTACCTCGACCTATTAGATCGAGCCTCGGCCTCCCAGACCGAGCCTCAGCCTCCCAGACTGAGCCTAAAAATAATAAATAAAATGTGCTCAACATTTGTTTGTAAAAATGTTTTGGATCTGGACTTAAGTGGTATGCAGTAAAAATGTTTTCGTGAGAGCCCTAGTGATCATAGTCTAGACTCGAGAAGGAATCCTAGTTCGCTATTATCAGAGCTCTGATACCAAGCTGTCACACCCTGGCTTTGCGGAAGCGTGGTTAATTTGGTGTGACTTCTTAATACCATAGCTTAATCATAACAAAGCTATATGAATTTAAAAATATGCAAGAATCATCCATTAAGTTTTTAAAAAACCAAATACCATAACATTGTTTTAACGGAAAACACCCTAACAACCATAATCTTGTTCAACAGACAATACAAACTCAAACATATCATAAACACAGTTTAAGGACTGTGACTTGTCCAGGAAAGAGTCACATTCCCTAAACCCCGGATGATCTTGGAAACTAGTGCAGCGGGAAAACGTGCCATACCGTGCCAGATCTTTTAATTCCCTGAAATACATGTAAGTTGAAAAGTCAACAATAATGTTGAGCGAGTTCATGTGTAGGTGAGTAAGTAAACCTTTGTATTTATCAAAAATCCTGGTATGTAGCAAATAAGGAAAAAGAGATCACCAATGGTTTGCAAGGCCGTTGATATGTGTGAAATGCAAGTAGGAAGGCTCAAACCTAGCAGATTTATGCGTCGGGTACAAAGTCATCCCAAGGTCCGTTATGCTGGGCCTGGGACTGGGCTCGCTACACCCAAATAGATCTATCGCTCCTGCCCCTCGGTCCTACCCTGAGGACTAATGACCTCAAGTTTCCGCCTACCCATTCACATGATCTAAGTAACAAACCTCCTTACGCTAACCATACCATGTATAAACTTATTCATAATCATAGTAACATGTATTTCACCCCCGCAGTTTAGAAAACTGAAAACAGTTAAGAGAAAAGGAGGACATGAACTCACAGTCAGTGCGTCTCTACCAAGTACTCCGAATGTCAGCTGTGCGACGACCTACATGTACTAATTCTATTAGACGGATGGCCGTGCCTTAGCTTTATAGTTTGGGTTTTTGGGAAATAGTTAGACAACTATTTCGTGTTTATATTTTGCATGTACTTGGTAGTTAATCTCCTTCCCAAGGATGGGGGATTTAATACATGTGCGTTCAATTTATAATATTAAGTCTCACTTAATATATCTTCATTCCAAATATAAATATTTTTCTCAAAAATATTATATTTCCATTTCACATAATTTTTCCCCAAAAATAATACATTGATAAAATATATGTTCATAATTATTTCCGCATAATGCGTAAGTTACGTTTTAGCGATCGTGTGGTAATAATAATTACCGTTGTAACTTATATGTTTATCGTGAAAGCGTTCGTATTATTTTGGATTTGTCAATGTTGGTAAATATTATTTTTACTCTAAAAATAATATTTGTGTATTTTCACAAAATAATCATAAACAGTGTGATGAAAATATATTTACCGAATATATATATTTATCACGTTTAGTTTTGTGAAAATCCCACCTCCGAATATTTGTAAATAAAGTCGTGGCGAAATATATTTTGAAATATATCAAAAATAATTCTAACACTTGTAAATAATTCTAAGTGTTATGTTTTTAGAAAAAT
The DNA here is from genome assembly GCF_002127325.2 of Helianthus annuus. Taxonomy (NCBI): domain Eukaryota; kingdom Viridiplantae; phylum Streptophyta; class Magnoliopsida; order Asterales; family Asteraceae; genus Helianthus; species Helianthus annuus. The sequence goes on along the minus strand of NC_035445.2, from coordinate 22,704,150 downwards.
TTTGCCAGAGTTTCCCCTGTAACTGGAGGTGGCCACGCTTTCAAGCGTATCATTTTCTTTTACAAAATCATTTCAACAACTTCTTGATTCAATCAAACAATTTCCGACACATCAAACTAGTCGACAAGTATGTAAATCGCATAATCACATGAACTTGTAGTTTTTCCGAAAACTATAGTGTAGATCCCGTTATAGTTTGTGGATCTATGTGTAAAGTAACTTAATATCGTAAAAACCTCGTTTTTAGAATAAATCTATCTTTACATCTTCTTGTCAACTTTTACAAAAATTGTTATTTTGTCGGATCTTTCATTTCACAAGTGTTTATACACTTGTGGTTTGTAAAAATCATACTCGTTAGTGTGTTATCCGACTTTTATAAGACATGATTTTCTCGACACTTGGTCCTTTGAAAATACCACTTGCAGATACGTAGATCTGCTAGTTTTAAACACTATTTTACAAGTAAAAATACTTTTACACAAGTTCATGTTTCTCGTGTGGTAGAGTTTCACCTTTTAACCCTTGTACCGTCCGAAACAAGCTTATGTCAAGATCCATGATCTTAACCAAACCGGGTTAAATGATGATCCGAGCTACCACATCATAGATCGGGCCTCAATATTCACAACTTTCAAATACTACAACTTTTACACAAGTATTAAGCTTTTATCCAACAATATTCATGTTTTAGTAGCCTTTAAAGCTTCAAAAGATAAGTTTCCGCATTTTAACCGTTACAAATCTTATTAACCACCTTAGAATGATTCGAGTATGAGTTTCAAGTGTTATACCTCTAGCTCGGGGCTAGGGAAGATTCTAGGCGAAAAGGTGGTGGATAAAAGCAAGATATCGAGGTCCTTTGCCTTCCGCTTGCTCCAAGACTCCTTATGCGAGATCCCTAACTCTTGTATGATGTTGAAATGGAGAGATGAGAGCTCGAAAATGGTTGTAGTGATGGAGGGGAGTTCGGTCGAGAGGAAGCAAGGAGGGAGAGAGTGTGTGTGTGGTGAGTTGTGGAGTGTGAAAGTCTCTAGTGTTTAGTAAGGTACTTATAGAAAATTTCTTGATCATCGTCCAATGGATTCAATGTTCCCTAGATATTATGCACAACAATATTTTAATCAAGTCTTGTACTCTTGTTGTCCCCTCTAGTTAGGCCGATTACATGGGGGGGGGGTCTTGGTTTGGTTTCAAGTAGATAGTTGGAGTTTAGTTACGTTAAACCAAGTTAGATTAGGGGTTAACTTAGTTAGTCACATGTTGTGCTTTAACGCGGGTGTTAGGGTATTCAGGGACCCTAACTGGCTCAGAAAAAGACCAATAATATTATTGTTAATATTTTTATGTTCCGGGTATAGTCTGGTTGTTCGGTTGGATAGTAATCCGTTAAAGTGCTTAAGTAAGCTTTTAAGTGTCGTAAGTAATATTTTTAGTGACACAACTCATTCTGCAAAGTGTCAGGAATATTCTCCTCATGTTTTGGCACTTTATTAGTTAGCCAGAAGCTAGTATGTTAATAAAAGTGCTGTGTTTCGTGCTTAGAGTACGTTTTAGGCACATCCAGTCATTATATCTTATTCCTAGAGACGCAATTCTACAACCCTTGTATCCCTACACTCACTATGGGTGTAGTAAAATATTTCTGGCTCATACAGGCCCTTAGAGGCAGTGTCTGCCTGATGCTGGCTTTATCAGCATGTTCAATAGGTTATCCGTTCTAATGCTACTGTGCTTTAGTGCATCATGTTTGTCACTAAGGTTCAACGTGTAAATAATGTAGTGACGGAAATCAAAGTATGATGCAGGAATATACAAGTACTAGAAATCAAGTAGCAGTTCGTCAGCAATTTCAGTTAAGCACAGTAATTAAGCAGCAATTAATTATTAATTAAATCGTACGGATACCTGGTTTAGTGAGGGTTGTCACAAAAGAAGTCGACGGTCATCTTCGGATCGTACAGATTTATGTGGATGATATAATTTTTGGGTCTACAAATGATGAATTGTGCAAAGATTTCGAATCAGTCATGAAGCAGAAATTCGAAATGTCATCAATGGGGGAGATGAAATTCTTTTTGGGTCTTCAAGTTGAACAACTACCTGAGGGAATTTTCATTCACCAGACGAAGTACGTTCATGATATTCTAGAGAAATTTGGAATGTCAAGTTCTACTCCAGCTGCTACCCCACTTGCAACAAATCATGGGATTCACCAAGATCTCACCGGAGACAGGGCTGATGAAACGTTTTACCATTCCATGATAGGTTCATTGATGTATCTAACTGCTTCACGTCCTGATATCATGTACCCAACGTGCCTCGCAGCTAGATATCAATCTAACCCGAGAGCTTCGCACATGATTATTGTGAAGAGGATATTACGTTACATGAAGGGAACTCCTACATTGGGGTTGTGGTATCCTAGGAAAGGCGACTTTACGCACGAAGGGTATTCCGATTCGGATTTCGGATGCTGCAAAGTCAACGCGAAATCAACAACTGCAGGATGCCAGTTCTTTGGACCTAGATTGGTTACCTGGCAGTGTAAGAAACAAACGTCTGTGGCGTTATCTACATGTGAAGCGGCGTATGTATCTGCTAGCAGTTGCTGCTCTCAGATCTTATGGATACAGCAACAGATGCGCGACTATGGTTTGCAGTTTCTTAACACACCTCTTTTTGTTGATAATGAGGCCGCTATTAACATAACAAAGAATCCAGTACATCACGCTAAAACTAAACACATAGAAATTCGTCATCACTTTATTCGCGATTGTTTCGAGAAAAAGTTGATACGAATTGTGAAAATCCACAATGGCGAACAAAAAGCTGATTTGCATACCAAAGCTTTTGATAAAAATCGGTTTCAATATTTGTTAAAACTTAATGGTATGAAATTGCTTTCGGTGTCGGATGGAATTGTGAGCATTGATGAAAGTACTGTTGCGGATGACGACGAGAAGCAATCTGCAATGGTTTGTCGATTTTTTACTTGTTTTGGTATTTAGGGGGAGTAGTAGATGTATATAGTTTATTTTCAGAAAATACAAAAGCAGTAAAAAATGCAAAAATACAAAAATAATATAAAATCTGTAAAAGAGCTTGTGTATATAGGGAAAATGATAGTACATAGGCTAGACAATTACAGTACGCTAAAGAATTGTAAAGATTAAATGAGTTAAACAGTCTCACTAATGATGTGTCGATATGTTTTTGCACATTTAGTTGATTTATTTGGGATATAAACCTAAAATTTCAAACTTGCGAAATTTGTGGGGAACACTACTTGGATATAACCCCTGAAATCTCGTTTGAAAGGTCTCGTATTCTGATATACTAGGTTTTTATACTCAATGATGTCTGGGGTATTATTCCGGGACTTCTGCTGAATGGAAGTTCTGACCTAGTCCATTGATTATACATTCTGCAAATACTTGAAACACAGCATAAACCCTCAGCATGCAGATGAAACAATAAAATTGATAGTCGCTGCTGTTGTAACTAAAAGATCCTCTAAAGGGGACATACTGAAAAGTCGAAGCTGATATCTCTCTGCGCATACGGAAGTATCGACCTGAGATCCCTCAGCCCTCGCATACCTAATTTATGTACAGATATCATTGTAGTATACTCACCTGTAAGACTGAATATTGAGATTCTGGATACGGGAGTATATTCAACAGGTGGGACACATGAATGAGCTAAGTTCATAAAACATCTAAATCGTATCCTGAGTAGATTGAAATCTGTGTGAGAATTTAAGATGGATCAGTATATCGATAATCGAGGTGAATTGTTTAAGTCTGAGTATGATATATAGCTTAACGATACTTGTAATTTGTCTGAAAAGCTGATATGATTCCCTGACACGCTCCCCAAAAATAAGTTTATATATAGTTCAATTTCTTTATTTTCTGCAATTTAAGTTTTCTGTATTTCATTTCTTAGTTTAGAAGACAATATAAAATCCAAAAAGATTTTATTTCTGCTTTATTTTTGACAAACCAAAGTAGAGATTTGATTGTTGGATTCTTGAAGATTGAAGCAGATGTAGGAAAGTTCTGAGCTGAAGAATGAGGAGAGCTTACTTTGTCAGAAATTGAGATGTTCAAAGATAAAACAAGTTCATTAAGTTGATGCTTGTTACATTGTTGTTAGAAAGTGTGAAAATGTTTTTACAAAATCAGTTTGATTCGTCAAATGATCAACCAAGGTCATTAAGTTGAACTTGGTAGATTAATTGAGTAATCAGGGTCATTAACTTGAACCTGAATACTTGAGTGGATTTCTAAAGCTGATTGAGTTTGTGATTTTGTCAAAAGATAGTTTGTAATGTTATTGGTTGAGTAACAGGTTTTGGACTTCATTATTCCCAACGGAAGCTAAATGTCAAAGCTTGAACCAGATTTCTCAGATTCTAGCATATCGAGAGGGGGAGTCTGTGAAAGGGGGAGTCTGGATCAGCAGTCAAAGGGAAGATGGAAGTTAGAGTCAGGTAATGATCCTGAAGCTTGTGAAGATAGAGTGTTTATGATGAGAACACAGAGAGTTGGAGATAAGACCAAGACTGAAGACTCGGGAGCTAAAGACTACGTCAACATCCAAGGGGGAGTCTGTTGATGCATGGAATGTCTGTTGATTACGTCTGCATTACGTCTTAGGTCAAGATAGGTCAACATAGGTTCTTGAAAGTCAAAAATTAGAAGTTTATGTTGTAGGTTCTCTTATGTGTACATAGGTAGTTCCGCTTTTGTGTCATTCAGGTAGGTTCGCTTTTATGTCATATAGGTAGGTCCGCTCATATGGCAGTCCATATGAGCGAAAACTCTAGCACTATAAATACCTGATCACTTGTGTACGTTGGAGCGGATCTAGACCATTGCTTATGTAACCGAACTCTGTCAAATTGTAATCAGAAAGCAATAAAAGAGAAGGAATTGAATAGGAAAAGCCGTGTAACTTCATTTATGTTGATTCCGCCTTCGTACATGAAGATGAACGTTCTCAACTGACTGTTTAGGGTCGGAACACGGTCCAACGATTCCTTAAGTTCATCAGCATCATCAGCTAGCATGAACCTCAGGATCTAAACTTGGCTCTACAACCGGAATCACCTTCTGCTTAGGATTGAAACCTGGCTCTATTTAAACATAAACTTCTCAGGAATCGAATCCTAGCTCTTACTCATACCTGCACAAACTCTACCTTACAATAAATTTCACAAATTTAAAATTTGACAAATTTATTCACCATTTGCAGATATTAATCAATAATAAAAAATGATTTTACAGTATTAATCTCTTATGAACCACTTGTAAATAAAACATACCAATTTCAAATTCATTTCTCATTTCAAACAAAGTCCCCCTCAATGGTGGTCCATCAAGTTTAGCACTTGGAATTTGGAAAATCAGCTTTCCAACAACAGTTGTCGAAAATCTTTTTGTATTTTTCAAAGATTTATGCTAAAACACACTTGTAGGAAAAATATCGAAATGCAGTAAAGAAATATTTTCAAACAATATTTTTTGTAAGTTTGTGTAAAAGGATCATATCAGTTTGTGAGACAAATCACCAACACCATTAAGCTTTAAACATTTTAAGTTCTAAACGATTCACTTAGATTGTCAGTATACTGATCCACTTAAATTTTCACACAAAGTTCACCTGTTTCAAGATACGATTTTAGTATTTTAAGCACTTAAACTTATTCACGTGTCCCACCACTTGAATATACTCCCATATCCAGATCCCAATATTCAGTCTTACAGGTGAGTATACCTAGATGATATCTGTAAAGGGTTAAATGCGAGGGCCATGAGAGCTCGGGCTATTGCTTCCGCAAAATCAGAGAGATGATGGCTTCGACTTTAGGTGTGTTCCCTTTAGAGAATCTTTTCTTCAACAGCACACGATTAGCATTTTTCAATGTTTCATCATTTTTTGTACTGAGGGCGAGCTTTAAGATTAAAGCAAATGCAAAGTATTATACGGGGACTAGGCCATTGCTTCCGCAAAATCAGAAGTCCCGGGATAATACCCCAGATATCACTGAGCATAAAGACCTAGTATCTCAGAAAGAAGGATCTTTCAAACAATATTTCGGGGGTTACCCATATATCCGAGAGATGTTCCCCACGAGATAAGGAAGTATTTGAATTTAGGTTTATATCTCGAACACAATTTAATAAGTGTGTAAAAACCTACTGGCATATCCGTAGTGAGACCGTTTATCACATTTAACTTTCCAATTCTTTAGCGTGCTGTGATAGTCTACTGATGTACTATCATTTCCTTTTTTTACAACAAAACTCGTTTTAGATTTTATCATGTTTTTGGCTTTTTCAAAAATTTAATGTTTTTGGATTTTCTGAAATTTCTTACTCCCCCTAAAATCCAAATACATCCAAAGAAAATTTTGAAAACAAATTGTACAAGAAAAAAATGACAACTTTTGTGAATTGCTTCAATTCACCATCCACTTTGCATAAACAATCAGAACTTCCCCTGACAACAAACTATTTTCCCATTATGATTTCAAAACACTTAAGTTTGTGTTAATCAAAATCGTTTTTCTGGAAAATTAGTTTTGTTGATTTTAGCAAACCATTTGTAGGTTAGGGGTTCATCACATTGTCCTTCCATCTTCATTCTTATGAAAAATTTAACAGTTTTAAGTTCCATCAACAATTACCACTTGTAGGAAATCAAGTACAACTTAATGTCCCTGATTTACCACTTGTAGGTTTTTCACAAACATGCCACTTGTAAATCGAAATTTCACAGTTACCAACCTGTGAATTTCTCAAGAAAAATGCCGATTCCTACTCCCCAATTACCAACCTGGGTGTTCCGGCAAATCAGGATTTTTACATATGAAAAACAGACATCCAAGCCTGACCAAACTTGGATGTGACCTTTCAGTTTCACTCGGGGTGTAAGTTGCTTTCTTTGTTTCATAAAAATCTTTTACCCCTTTCACTTTCCCATCGATCATCTTTCCAAAAATCTTTTTCACATTTCCATTAAAAACTTTTTCAACATCAAATTCTTTCTTTTCAGAATAGAATTGATTTGAAATATCAACTTTACCAACTTTTTGTTTAAAATTTTCAGTCCTCAATGGTGGAAAATTGACATCATCCATTGGCGGAACTGAATTTTCTTCCTTTTTAACAACATGTGGCTCCTCTGAATTTATGGGATCAGATTCATCGCCATTTTTCACATCAGATTTCTTAACAACCCATATTTGGTTGTCAGAATTCACCCTTCTTCTGTAAAACCTTTTTGAACACTCACCAACCTTATATTTTGAATTTTTTAACACCTTAAATTGTTTAGTTGGTGGTTCATTTATGTCAACAACTTTTTCTTTAAGTTTAGAAACAACTTCCTGTTTGATGTTGGTTCCCAATGGACAGTTCCAGGCAATGTGACCAACTTCATGACATCGATAACAGGTTCTTGTTTCCTTTCTCTGATTTGCTTCATTCTTTTCAAACTTTTATATTTCTGCAAGAAACTCTCTGTTTGATTGTTTCCAGAATGAGCTTTTTCCTTCTTCCTCAGCTGAAGTACCTGAAACAAATACAGTTTTTGCTTTAGAAATTTTTCCATTTTTAAGATTTTCTAGTGGAATAAATCCAAGACCTTTCTTTTTGAAATTACCATTATGGTTTGGTTTCTTTTGAAAACCAGAACCAGAACTATAACCCTTTTTCTTGTTTAAACGTTGTTGAACTCTTGAAGTGTATTTTTTAGGTTCTTCAATAAGATTTACATCTTTTATTTCAGAAATATTAATTTCTGTTAATTTGAAAACCTTTTTGATCTTTTCAATTTGAACACTTCTTATTGGAAACTCCTTATCAGAATATAATTTGTCAGAATCATTCAAAGTATATGCAACTTCAAATGTTTCATCATTCAAATTTGATTTTGATAACAAAAATTCTTTGTTGTAAACCCGTTTAACTGACGATTTTGAACTGTTGACTGACGAACTCGAACTTCCAGACTCAGATTTTGACTTCGACTCATCATCCTTATCCAACACCTGATCAACCACTTTCTTTATTAACACTGACTCATGATCAGTGTCAGAAGATGTGAATGTGACATCAATATTGTCTGGTAAATCATCAGTTGTTTCAGATTTTAACTTTATATTGACTGCCTTTTTGACTTGCTCCTCATTCGGTTTTCTTGGAGAATAACCTTCCCAAATCGGAGGCGGACACTTATTATAACTGACCCTTTGTTTCTTACCAGTATCCTTCTTCTCCGGCTTCTCATATTGAAATGCTTCTAGACCTGTAACAGTTGGATAAATTCGATCAATCAAATAATCAGAACTAGAATAACTTTGAAGTAACCTTCTGATTCTTTCATTTTCAATCCTCTCAATTTCCAACTCTTGCTTCAACTTTGCACATTCTTCAATGTAATGATTGATAGCCTTCTGCTTGGACATCATCACCGCATTCATCATGGTTAAAGCATCTTCTCTTTCAGAGTTAGTCTTTTGCAAACTATTCACTGTCCTGTTTAACACATCATATGATTCTTTCACATAATTGAGATCAAATAATAACTTTTCTGTTAGTGCATGCGTCTGTCAAATTTGTCTTGTATCGAGTCTTGTACTTAGAATGCTAGAACAGGGCACATATTTCGAGGTTATATGTAATTTTGCATGAGTAGGCTAATTCCGCATGAAAGATGCTTGATGTAATTACGCACGGAATTATGTTTCCGTATGGAAACTAATTCCGTTTGGAGCTCTTTCACACGGAATCACTCATCTATATATAGGTCAATTCATGCGATATTAGATACATTATTCCGTTCAGTGTACCGAAGTGCTGCCGAAGTGCCGTCTCGCTGTTATCTGCTATTATATCAATCAAAAAGGTAGTGTAATTGATATTCTAGTTGAATTGATCTCAGTTTGACTGTTTCCGCCTTTCAAATTAAGCATAAACTCTTCTGATCGACTCGTTCGGGTCTGAATACGATCCTACAAGTGGTATCAGAGCTCAGGAGGAAGAGTTTATACCAATTCAGCTGCAAATTCTGATTTCTACACCCTCTTTTTCAAATTGAATTTGATTTTACGGTCAAAATGATCTGAATTTCACATATTATAAGCGAAACTGTGTTTTAACAAAACTTTGAGAAATTGGACCATAATTCGATCTAAAACTGATAAATCTTGTAATTCCGTTTGAAATTCTGAATCGAAATGATGACATTAGCAAGTTCCGTACGAGATTAGGGTTTAATTCCGCACCAAAGGGTAATTCCGTTTGAAAGTTCATACGGAATTAGGTAATTCCGTTTCTGGTGGTAATTCCGTTTGGTAATTTCGCGTGGAACCAAGTAATTTCGCTTGAAAGTCCTGTTTTCACTCGATAATTCCGCACGGAATTAGTGATTCTGTTTGAAAGTGTGTATTTTCGTACGGAATTAGGGTAATTCCGTTTGAAGGTTGTAATCTCGTTTGAACTGGGTAATTTCGCACTAGGGTAATTTCGTTTGGGAAGTAATTTCGTTTGAACAAGTCTGATATTGAAACTTTGTAAAACCAAAACATGGACGAGGATTTCTACAATGCGTTTGCTACTCCGATCACTGTGACTCAGCAGAAAATGTTGGAAAACAAAACAGGCACTATGCAGAAACCGCCCAAACTCATGAACATCGAGGAGTATAAGGGATGGGAGGAACGGTTTGAGAACTGGGTACAAGCTAATTACTTGGATGCTTGGGAATGCATTGAAACAAAATACGTTAGACCAACGAATGATGACGAAGAGGTGATTGCTATTAAAGATCTTAGTGCGGAGGAGAAAAAGAAATACAAGAACGAATAGATGATGATCAGTTTACTGCAACAGGCTGTGAAAAAGGATATCTTGGTCTTATTGCAACACACTGGGAGTGCATATTCGATTTGGAAAGCATTACGATCTAAGTTTGTTGGAAGCCAAGAGATGATCAAAAACAAGAAATCACTTCTGAAAAAAGAGTTTGATTTATTCTGTGGTTTGAAAAATGAAAGCACAAAGCAGATAATTGAAAGATACTGCAATCTGTTAGTAAACATGAAGAGGGTTAGCATCAACAAAGATAATGAAGAGTTGATTGAGAAACTGGCTGATGCATTGCCACATGAGACATGGGGTACATATTTGATGATGCTAAGAAACAAGAAAGGATTCAACAATCTTACACTGAGCAAGTTTATTGAGAAATTTGAAGCGCAGGAAATGGAACAGATAAAGATTTCAAGAATGAAAGTGTTTAATGGTGAACAAGACATTGGTCTGTACTACAAAGCAGGGTTGAATGATAAAACCAACATGTCACCGAAGGTTGAAACTGCATTCAACACAAAGAGTTCATCAGGTGGTTCATCAAAAGGATCAAACAGCAAAACAAGCTTTTCTTCATTTCCATCATTTGATCCAAATTTGGCAGCAACAAAGAATGGTAGGAAGTTACAGTGCAACATTGTTTTGAATCTTGAGGATGATCAAGATTACACAGAAGAAATTGCAAAAAAGCCACATGTCTTTGTTGGGAATTGTTTTAGAATCATATGGAAGTTTTGTTGCAGGTCGGATCGGGAATCCAATGCTGACTAACGAGGATTACGATCAAATAGATGCTGAAGAGATAGAATTGATGGATATAAAATGGTGTTTGGAGAGTGTGTTGAGAAGTGCTGAGAAATTCAAACAGATCACAGGAAGAGATGATCTACGTAAAGCAAATACTTCTACTTTAGGTTTTGATAAATCTAAAGTCACTTGTTTTCGTTGCAGGGAAAAAGGACACTTCAAGAGGGAGTGCACAAACCGCGAAGAAAGTGGAGCTCAGAATCCATTCAACAACAATGACTACTATCGGAACGTTATCTACCATCAAGTTGCTCAACAACCAAATCAACAACAGGCACAAACGGCACATGGAAGAAATGTGATTGAAGAATCTTCAAAGATAGCTTGTATGGTGAATCAAGATGAGAAAAAGTCATCAACAGGGTTCAACTGGGACTAATATATCTCAGTTGATGGTAAAGCATGTGTGATAGATCAAGACGATGAAAAGTTACCTGAAGGGTTTAGCTGGGAAAATTTCAGTTGGGATGATTATGATCCTAACAAAACTCCAGTTCACACAGCTTTTGTTGCTCGAATTGAAGAAGATGGTGATGATGACACTGAGTATTATGCAAAAAGAATGAGAGATCGTTTTAAAATGATGGCAGAAAGTGACAGTGAAGATGAAAAAGCTAAACAGAAAAAGAAAAAGGTCAAAACACCGATAAGCAGTGATGATGAAGATGTTCCAGTAATCAGAAGAAAAGTGAAAGAAGTTCCAAAGTTCAAGATCAATAAAGATGTTGATGCCAAAGAGATTCCTGTGAATTGTGAAACCTGTGAGATCATGAAGAAGAAAAATAGTGAGTTGATTAACAACATGAACAGGTTGAAGGAATCGTACGATGTGCTGAACAAAGCAATGAACATGTACAATGAAACAAGCGATGAACAAGCAACAACAATGAAGACACTTCAGGGAGCTTTCATGACAAAGCAGAAAGTTGTGAACAATTATATAGAGAAGTGTGTTGTTCTTGAACAGAAACTGGAATTACGAAGGATTGAAACTGAAAGAGTTAATCGTTTGTTGAAAAGTTACTCATGTACTTCTTATGTCATTGACAAGATTTATCCAACTGTTGAAGGCATGAAGGCATTTGAGGATGATGAAGTAACTAAAGAACAGAAAGTTTCTGAAGAGAAGACTAAAAAGAAGAATAACACAAAGAGAAAGACTTCGAAAAAGAATTCTGGTAAGAAACAAGGTGTCATTTATAACAAGTGTCCACCCCCGCTGGAAAATGGATATTTGCCCAAAAATCCAAATTTTAAGAGAGTCCAAAAGGCAACAAACTTACAATGGGAGTCTGAGCCTACAGTTAATTTGCCAGAAAATATTGACATTACTTTCACATCATCTGACACTGGTCAACAATCTCAATTGATGAAGAAAGTTGTGGATCATGTGTTAGATAATGATGAAACGGAGGAGTCAAAGTCGGAGTCTACGTCGGAGTCAAAGTCTAAGTCCAGCACTCCGAGTCAAACAGAAAAACAGGGCAAAAGAGTTTACAACAAAGAATTCCTGTTATCAAAATCTAATTTGAATGATGAAACATTCAAAGTGGCATATACATTGAATGATTCTGACAAATTATATTCTGATGAGGAATTTCCAATAAGAGGTGTTAAAACAGAATTGATCAAAAAGGTTTTCAAACTAACAGAAATTAATATTTCTGAAATAAAAGATTTAAATCTTTCTGAAAAACCTAAAAAATACACCTCAAGAGTTCAACAACGTTTAAACAAGAAAAAAGGTTACAGTTCTGGTTCTGGTTTTCAAAAGAAACCAAACCATAACGGTAATTTCAAAAAGAAAGGGTTAGGATTTATTCTACCAGAAAATCATAAAAATGAGAAAATTTATAAACCAAAAACTGTTTTTGTTTCAGGAACAATGTGACACCCCAGGAAAACCAGTGAACGATATAACTTACCTAGCTTCCTCAGTGAGTGCGTACCAAATTTCGGGACGAAATTTCTTTCAAGTTGGGGATAATGTGACAACTCGAATTCCCAAGATTTCTTTTTCGCATTTATTGCACGTTCTTGTAGTGTTTTGTTGATTATTTGCACAGTTAATTACTATGGAATTATAAACGTTTTGATACAATAAAGTGCATTGTGTGATTATGCATGGTTATGTGTTATTTGTGAGAAATTTATTAAATGCATAAACTTAGTGGTGAAACTATGAAATGGTTATGAGATGGTGTACTTGTGAAGAATATAACAATAGAGGGTGTAAAGAGTCATTAGTGAAACATAAATAATACTTAACCCTAAATCATTCACTAAACCTCACATCAAGAATCAAAAGCACGTACCCTCTCATCCTCTAATCCTCTCTACAACCATCTTCTTATCATTTTGGATTCACAAGTTCTTTGGCATCAAGTTTGATTATCAATCCATCTAGAATCAAATCAAGGTAATTGTCTTATCATTGTTTGTGATTAATTGTTGATTGATTGGTGCATGAAAACCCTAGTTCCTCATATAATGTTCTGTGATTTTGTTTTGATTCGGGATAATTGTGATTATGATGATGCTTGGTTTCATGCTCGATAGATCATCCTTGTAATGATTGTTATTGTTAAGCATAGGTTGATTTATGATTGGTTCTGCCGGCAAAATATATGAATTAGGCTTAGAAACCACGTAACGTAACTGCTTTGATCTCAAAGAATGAATGATGGAATTGTTCCCAGAGTTTTGTGAATGCCATGTATGTGTGGTCTGAGTTTAATTCATCAACCTAGGCCCGAGTTTTGTAATTGTTTGATGTCTGAGGTTCTTAATATGCATGCCATGGTCCGAATTTGTTTATTATGTTGTGCATGTCCGAGTTTAATATAATACCTCATGACCGAATTTAATATGATAGCAAATGTCTGAGTTTAATATGTTGTTCTATGTCCGAGTTTAATGCTTGAAGGGTGTCCGAGTATAATGAGTTTATCATGGTCCGAGTATAATCTCTAACATATGGTCCGAGTATAATTGTTGAATGTATGTCCGAGTTTAAAGAGCCACTATGGTCCGAGTTTAACATTATACCCCCCCCACCCATGTCCGAGTTTCAAACAAAACACAAAGGGGTCCGAGCTTTGAGCTTGGAACCCTTGGCCCGAGTTTAATGATCATCACACTGCCCGAGTTTGATGATCCTCTTGCATGTCCGAGTTTGTTGTAAGTAGGATTGTCTGAGTTTGATATACTTGCAAGGTCCGAAGTTTAGAGAGAGCATGGGTCCGATCTTTTTAAAACAAGCAAGGGAGTCCGACTTTCCTTGCCTTTGGTCTGAGTTTCATGACCCAAACCCCCACTCCCTGTCCAAAGTTTATGAAATTATGTGCATAAGGCTGCCCGACTTTTATAGATAAGTGATATCCAAAGTTGTTCAATATGCTAACCCCCATGCTTTGTAAACCTAGTCTGAGTTTCATAGTCTGTTAGCATGATGGCACTGTTTGATGTGATAACATTGTTATGTATATAAACTCTCTTGTGCATGCCAGCTCTGTAATCTTGGACAACGATGTAACACGTTTACAATTACTAAGACTGTTGATGAATGTCTGAGTTAAAACGTCTAAGAACAACCCTGATTGTAAGCTCAAGCTGCATAAATGTGATTAGCTGTTTATTTGATTCAAGATGATAACTGTCAAACGCCTGGTGACATAGATTACATGCATATCATTACGAACATGAACTGATCTGTTATACGTGTATACCATAGGACCTGATTGATTACTTGTGAGTGCATAACCTAGCATACCGAGCAAACCAAGGTGAGTTCACACTCCTACTAAGGCATGGGATTCCCGGGTTGTGGGAATGGGTTAAAGGTTTCAATTGACTTAGAACGTACAAATGCTTTCCTAGACTATCACCTACCATGATCCTCGGATGTCAGGACGGTTCCGTAGGTTAGGATAACACCTACGTGGTCATATGCCAATCACTGCCTCGGATGTCAGGCACGCACGTAAAACCTACGTGTACGCATTACTTCTATCCTCGGTACAAAGGATGGTTCCGTAGGTTAGGATAACACCTACGTGGTCATATGCCAATTACTGCCTCGGATGTCAGGCACGCACGTAAAACCTACGTGTACGCATTACTTACTCCTATCCTCGGTTATGAAGGATACGTACGTAAAACCTACGTACACCCCATACGCGCTACTGTTCTCGGATGAAGAACAGGGATGATACGAGTAGTTGATACGAATAGTCTAGTGGTCACATAACATGGGAAGCCCCCACCTGTATAACTTACTATTGGCCCAGTAGAGCCACCCGTTACTTACTGTTACGCACTTACTTACTGTGAACTCGCTCAACTAGTTTGTTGATCATTCTGTTACATGCCTTGCAGATCGTTAGGTACTTGGAGCTTGCACTGGAGAAGCGGGTCGTTGTGGGCAAGGATCGTGGTTTCTACGTTGAACTATTATGACATTTAAAACTATTAACTATTGTTGGATTATTTACTATGCTTCCGCTACACTTTGAAACTATGGTTATGTTTTGAACACCTATCGTATTGGATGGATGGTTTACATTTATTTTACTTAATATTAATTACATGTTCAATATGATTGGTGGCTTGATCCTGGTCAGTCACGCTCCCAAGCGGTGATACTCCGCGGGTGGATTTTGGGGGTGTGACAAACAAGCTCAGAAGAAGAGATGAAAAGTCCTTTCTGGAAGCAATCAAATAGGGAATTCCTTGCAAAGAAGCAAGAAGAGATGAAGTTTGCTGATCTGAAGAAAGAAACAAGAACCTATTTCCAATGCAACAAAGTTGGTCATATTGCCAAGGATTGTTCTAAGGAAATTCAGACAAAACAGGGAGTGTCTCACAAAACTGAAAGAAAAAGTGATTGAGTTTGAACCACCAATTGATAGATCAAAATTATTCAAAAATTCAAAATTTGAAATTGGTGAATGTTCAAACAGGTTTTACAAAAGGAGAGCAAATTCTGACACCCAGATATTGGTTGTTAAAAAATCTGACAATGGGTCTAGCAATGATTCTGATTCATCTAAATCAGAGGAGCTATTGTCTTGCGATGAATCTGATTCCACAAAGTCAGAGGATCCACAGGTTAAGGAAAAAGGTGAAAAATCCGTGCCGACTGTGGATGATGAGAATTTTCCACCACTTCGGGCTGAAAATTTTAAGAAGAAAATTGGTAAAGTTGAAATTTCAAACCAATTTTATTCTGATAAAAAGGTTTTTAATATTGAAAAAGCTTTTAACCGCAAAGTGAAACATGTTTTCAGAAAAATGATTGACAGAAAAGTCAAAGGGGTTAAAGAGTTCTATGAGAAGAAGTTGGGAGGTAAGAAATCGAGTGTTGGTAACTCGGTAACACCCAAGGCTGGTCAGGCTTGGGTAGATATTTTCTTTGAATAAAAAACCTGACTTGCCGGAGCTCCCAAGTTTGTATCGTGGAGCATGAATCGGCTTTCTTATTCAAAATTTTTTTGAAAATGGTTTAGTTTGACTTGCCGGAACTCCCAGGTTGGTAAGTGTGGAGTAGGAATCGGCATCTTTCTTGAGAAATTCACAGGTTGGTAACTGTGATATTTCGACCTACAAGTGGTACAGAGGTTTGTTCGTACAAAGTGATTGGTCAAGGTCATTAGATTGAACTTGATATAATCTTCATATAAGTGGTTGAAAAACAAAGTGATGATCTTATCCCCTTTTCCTACAAGTGGTAAAATCAACTAAACTTATTTTCCGGAAAAACCATTTTGATTACAACAAACTTAAGTGTTTTGAAATCTAAATGGGAAAATAGTTTGTTGAGAGGGGGGGGGGGTTCTGATTGTTTATGCCAAGTGGATGGCGAATTGAGGTGATTCGATATCGGTTGTCAACTTTACTTGTACAGTTTGTTTTCAATTTTCTTTAAATATGTTTGCATTTTAGGGGGAGTAAAAATTTCAGAAAATCCAAAAACATTAGAAAATTTGAAAAAGCCAAAAACATGATAAAATAAAAAATGAGTTTTGTTGCGAAAAGAGGAAATGATAGTACATCAGTGGACTATCACAACATGCTAAAGAAATGGAAAGTTAAAAATGTGATAAACAATCTCACTGTGGATGTGACAGTAGGTTTTTGTACATTTAGTAAATTGTTTTCGAGATATAAACCTAAAATTCAAACTTGCTTATCTCGTGGGTAACATTTCTTGGGTATATGGGTAACCCCCGAAATCTTATTTGAAAGGTCCCTCTTTCTGAGATACTAGGTCTTTATACTCAGTGATATCTGGGGTATTATCCCGGGACTTCTAATTTTGCGGAAGCAATGGCCTAGTCCCCGTATAATACTTTGCAATTTGCTTGAAATATAGCGCAGCCCTCAGTACAAAAAATGATGAAACATTGAAAAATGCTAATCATGTGCTGTTGAAGAAAAGATCCCCTAAAGGGGACACACCAAAAGTCTAGTCGTCATCTCTCTGCTGAACGGAAGTTCTGACCTGAGCTCTCACGGTTTCGCACCTAACCCTTTATCAGATATCATCTAGGTATACTCACCTGTAAGACTGAATATTGGGATCTGGATATGGGAGTATATTCAAGTGGTGGGACACGCGCATAAGTTTAAGTGCTTAAGACATTAATCTCGTATCTCGAAACAGTTGAACTTTGTGTGAAAATTTAAGTGGACCAGAATACTGACAATCTAAATGAATTGATTAAAACTTAAAATGTTTAAAGCTTAACGGTGTTGGTGATTTGTCTCAAAAACTGATATGATCCTCTTACACAAACTCACAAAAATATTATCTGTAAATATTTCTTTATAGAATTTCATTTTATTCAAAAATCCAAAAAGATTTTGAGTGTGTTTTTAGCATAAACTTTGAAAAATCCAAAAAGATTTTCGACAACTGATGTTGAAGAACTGATTTTCAAAATTCCAAGTGCTAAACATGACGAACAAGTTTGGGGAGTTTGTATATGTTTGCTTACTTGATGATCATTTTGAAGGGGAGTCTGTGTTTAAAATGATAATGTTTTAAAAATTAATCCTGCAAGTGGTTTATCAGAGATTATTCTTGAAAAATCATTCTTGATGTTTGTTGATAGAGATTTGCAAGTGGTTGCTGAGTTTGTGGAACTTTAATGATATAAAACTTATGTTTGTGGTAGAGATTGTGCAGGTAGCCAGGTTCCGTTACCTGAAGATCAGAATGAATGCCAGGTGACGATTCTGATTCTAGCTGATTGATAAGGGGAGCCTGAAGATTGCTAAGAGCCAGATTATGATCGTGGTATTGACGATGCTAATGAACTTAAGGAATCAAGAAATCTGATCAAGAGACTTAGAAAGCTTGAGAGCCAGATTAAGATCCTGATTGGTTAAGAGATCAACATTCGAGGGGGAGATTGATTGAAAGAGAAGAGAAAGATTTGAGGATGCTTTACAGTGTAAGATACTTCGAATAGAGAAGCCCAAAGACTGAGAAAGTCTGAAGATGCGAAGACTCGACACTGAAGACTCGTCAACATTCGAGGGGGAGTCTGTTAGTGCATGCGTCTGTCGACTTTGTCTTGTATCGAGTCTTGTACTTAGAATGCTAGAACAGGGCACGTATTTCGAGGTTATATGTAATTTCGCATGAGTAGGCTAATTCCGCATGAAAGATGCTTGATGTAATTCCGCACGGAATTATGTTTCCATATGGAAACTAATTCCGTTTGGAGCTCTTTCACACGGAATCACTCATCTATATATAGGCCAGTTCATGCGATATTAGATACATTATTCCTGTCAGTGTACCGAACTGCTGCCGAAGTGCCGTCTCGCTGTTATCTGCTATTATATCAATCAAAAAGGGAGTTTAATTGATATTCTAGTTGAATTGATCTCAGTTTGACTGTTTCTGCCTTTCAAATTGAGCATAAACTCTTCTGATCGACTCGTTCGGGTCCGAATACGATCCTACATTTTCTTTCATCTTATCTTGCTCACTCAACTTCTCATCTTTTTCTTCATATTGTTTGCATGATTCTAAACACTTAAGACATGGTTTAATGACTTCAACAATCTTTTCAATTACCTTCTCAACTCCAATCACTTTTTCAGCCACTTGAACCTCTTCACTCTATACATGCTTCTCTTCCTGAACTACATTCTCATATTTTTCCTTTTTCTGTTCTTTCGCTGCACGTCTTTCCTTCAGCTTCTCCAATCTATCTGCAAAATAAAATTTGAAAACTTTCAGGAGATAATACAGATTTTCCAATATTTATTTGAGTTTCTTCTTCATCGTCACTGTTATCAGATGATGAATGATCAAACACTGTTGTTTTTTCTGAACTATTATCTGAAGAAACAGACTCCCCATCTTTGTTTTTCTTATCATCATCAAACACTTTCATCCATTCCTTCATCAAATCTGGTTCTTGAACTATCTATGCAATGAATGCTCCTAATTTTGAATTAGGTGGAACATATTTGTCCCAACTAAAACCTTCTGCCATTTTCTCATCATCCTGATCTATGATACCATAATAAGCTTTTTTATTTGCTTCTTCGATCATCTTCTTCTTTCCGTCTTCAAACTGTTTTGCATTTGACGATGAGAGTTGTTGCTGAAATGGTTGTTGAGCAACTTGGAGATAAATTGCTTTCTGATAATAATCATTGTTGCCGAATGGATTTTTAGCTCCACCTGCTTCTCGATTAGTACATTCCCTCTTGAAATGTCCTTTCTCCCTGCATCGAAAACAAGTAACTTTAGATTTATCAAAACCCAAAGTAGAAACGTTAGCATCACGAAAATCATCTCTTCTTGTGATCATTTTAAACTTTTCAGCTCTTCTCAAAACACTTGCTAAGCACCACTTGATATCCATAAGTTCCATTTCCTCTGCATCAATCTGATCGTAATCCTCTTTTGTAAACATAGGATTTCCAATCCTTCCTGCAACCAATCCCTCATAAGATTTTAGCACTGTAGCAAGTAACGCCATGTGATCTTTTGCAACTTCTTCAGAAAAACTTTGACCATTCAGAAGATTCAATGCAATGTTGCATTATATCACATAACCATTTCCACTTTTTGAGCTTTGAGACTGATAACTTGAAGTTGAAACATTTAGACTAACATTCGAGTATGAAGAAAATCCACTGCTACTTGGACTTTGATTGACTGATCCAGACGAATTTTCAGCACTGAAAGCAGTTTGAACCTTCGGACTTACTTCAGCATCCGGAACACTTCCTTTGAAATACATTTTGATGTCTTGTTGACAACTTGGATTGTTCATCCTTGCAATCTTTTGCTACTCAAGATCTTGTCCTTCAATCTTTTCAATGAATTGAGAAATTGTCAAACCATCATATTCTCCAGTGTTTTTTAATATCATAAAAAATGTACCCCATTCTTTCTGCGGTAAGGCATCAGCCAGTTTGTCAACCCATTCTTCTCGTTCTTTGTTTATTTCCAACAAAGACATTGAACGAACTAAGTGACAATATCTCTCAATCAGTTTCTTGGTATTTTCTCCTGGCAAACTCGTAAACAAATCAAACTCTTTTTTTAATAATGCCTTCTTATTCCTGATCATTTTCTCACTTCCTTCAAACTTAACAAGAAGTGCATCCCAAATTGAATGTGAAGTATTATCATGTTGAAGTAAAATGAAAATGTCTTCTTTCATAGCTTGCTGTAGCAGACTAATCATCATCTTTTCTGCTTTGTACATGTCTCGTTCTTTGTCCGACAATTCAGAAATTGCTTTGATAACTCCCAAATCAGTACGAGGTCTAACATACTTCTTCTCAATACATTCCCAAGATCTCAAATTATTTGCTTGAACCCAATTCTCAAATCTGTCTTTCCAGCCGTAATACTCCTCAATTCCCATTAACTTCGGGGGTTTTTGCAAAGTTCCAGTCTCATTTTCCATGTTCATGCTTTGAGCAATAGCGGCTGGAGTAGTCGGGGTAGTAGCAAATGCGTTATAGAATTCCTCTTCTATGATTCGATAACAAGTTTTACAAAATCAGCTTTTCAAACGAAATCAGCACTCTTAAACGAAATACACTTTCAAGCGAAATTACTCATTCACACGAAATGCCTTTTGGTACGAAATGACCTACAAGACAACTTCAAACAAAATGATTCACACGAAAAAAGAACTTTCACACGAAATGACTGATTTCGTGCGAAATAGTCACGCGAAATACCACCTTGATACAAAATACACTAATTTCGTGCGAAATCTACAAAATTTCAAACGAAATACTGATTTCGTACGAAATGAACTGACTGTTTCATACGAAATGCCTCTTAAATGTGATTTCGTGCGAAATGAAGTGCTTATTTCGCGCGAAATACTGCTGACGTCATCATATCGATCTGATTTTTGTCAAATTGATCAAGTTTTAGTCCGATTTTAGGTCCAATTCTAACAAGGCTTTGTCAAATTGATTGGTGCTTTAAATATTTCTCAGAATCTAACTATAAAGATAGAAAGATCTTAAAGAGTAAATTCGATTTCGATTCTAAGGAACCGAAATGTTCGAATTAAGGTACACAAGGAATCCAATTAAGGACTCTGATTTGTATGATAATCATCCACAAGGGTCTAATTGTGGAGATAAAAAGATCCCATATGGATTTAAGGAGTTGAAGATGTTTCGAAACCTTGCACTGGACGTGTTTAAGTCAAAACATGAAGTAAAAAAGCTTATGAAGTTGAGATACTCAATATGCCCAGGCAACATATGAAGCGGAATTTGAAAGTTAAGTCAGTGTATGAGGATAAATATTTTTGAAAACTATGCATGGGGTTCTTAAAAAATGTGTTCAATGTTTTTGAAACCTTATGTATAATACTTATGAGATCATAAAGTAGGTGTACTAGGTAAGTATATTTATAAAAATGTTTTAGAATCATGCGAGATGAATTTTGAAATTATGTATAAGGTTTTTGAAAACATGAATGATGCTTTTGAAATCATGCACTTGATAAGAAAATATATTGTATTAATATTGTTTTCAGGCTATATGAAATATTTTGAAATTATGAGGGTTGTTTTTGAAAACATAGACAAAGCTTTGTGCATGTCACACCCCTCCAAAACCCCACCCCGCCTTGGAGGCGTGACATGCCCAGGATCATAGCCACCAATCATATTGAACAACGTATTTAAGTAAATAAAACCAACCACAATACAATTGGTGTCAAAACATAGTTTGAGTTTACAGCGGAAGCAAAACATAAGTTTAATATAAGTTTTCCCATAACGACCACGCCTCCTCGTGCAAGCTCCTTAAGCTAGAGACCTAACGACCTGCAAGGCATGTGACAACGAGTCAACAACAAAGTTGAGTGAATTCACGGTTAGTTCGCTGGCTTACTTGCCCGTATCGCAGTATCCCAGACATGTGTGCGAAGGTTAGTATCCGTATCGCGTCGCGGCCCTACAGGCATGTGTGCGAAGATTAGTGGAGTGGTATCCTACCTCTGGAGGATGGCCGTGCCTTGTAGAAAGTTCGTAAACTCACCTTTGCTTTTGCTTTGCTCGGTTTGCTTATCTTCTTTGATTGTAAGGGTATGGGATATAGTTTAGCCTACTGATAAGCCTAATAATCTAACGCACACGAAATTAGGTAAGTAACCAATATAGCAGTTACGACAATTCACGAGATTAAACCCTCACAACGATAAACAAAGTGCAATACTTAACAATTCAGTGGATTCACAACGAATAACAGAGCATAGTCCGAAATTGGATAATACTCAAATATTCAAGTCGAAATCACGACGAATAACAAAGTATAAACTCAATTTGAGCAGCAATTAATCATACGTTGGATAGTTTCAATCGATCGGACGTTGAATCGTAATAGCGATCGAATTAATACCCTGAATCGTAGCAGCGTTTCGGGATTGGTGTGTGTTTTGGAGTAATCAAACAATAACTCAACGTATAGAGAGAATTTGTACGTCGTTCCAACTCCCAAATTCAAGTCCCAAGGCCCTCTATTTATACTGGATTTTTGTACCTCCCGCATTGTCACACCCCGACCGCGTATAACATGCAACCGCGACGGAAAACGTCGGGGAGTGTTGTGGACAGAATTAAATTGTTTCATGACCATGGCATACAAAGTTGTATTTTATTTATAAACAAGAGTGCTACATCGTTTCAAACAGGAAAACAAAGAGTTCAGAACACAATTAAACTAATTCTATCTTCATTTTTATTCTCTAAGGCACAGGTCCGCCCTAGTGTCATGATCATCATCCTATGGAATAGCTCCTGAAAACACATGTGAAAGTAGGTACGTCAGCATAAAAATGCCTGTGAGATACATAGTTTTTGTGAAAATGGGATTCATGACTTCAGTTTAAAGAAATGTTTAATAACAGTCAGTCATGAACCTTGTAATTTGTCTCGCTTTGTAAACCGTTTGAAAAATGATAATATCGGATGATATGTATAGATAACTGTAAGGTTAAATGAATAACCTAGTAAAATGAGTTGAATAAGATAAGTTGTTTTGTAAGACAATGTTTTATGAAAAGTATGTTATGTGTATAAAATGTTATACGTCTAAACTGAAATGATTTAGATAACGCTAAGATATGTAATATTATACAAACATTTATATAAAGGAAGTACCATCGGCGTATCCACCATGTTTGCATCATATTACATACTCCACGTTACTCAAACCATTTACCCAAACCAATCCACCATGTAAATTTGTTCATGTATAAACCAAATGTCAAGTGTTATTGTGTAAACCATGTCAAATGTTTATGTTCAATGTAAACCACCAAATGTGTATGTCAATGTCAACGTGTTTATGTTCAATGTAAATCATGTAATGTGTATCCCAAAATGTATCATGTATGGTAAGCGAAATGTATCAACTTAAACCATATGTAAAATGCACAAAACAAGTCGTTGAAGTAAAACGTGGTTTAAATGAACGTTATGTTCTGTGGAAAAATGCATGCTCTATTGATACTAACATTTATGCGGTATTGTAAACTATGGATACATCCAAGCCTTGAGACTGTGGCGATAAACCCTTAAACAAATTAAAGGTTTATCTAAGTTATGTATATCGAATTCGGTCATTCCTTACAATCCTATCAAACCCAGGACTTCAGGAACGGGAGTTGTCAATTCCTATGGTACCACTACCTACTAACAAACGGCGTAGCTAATGTTAATGAATGTATTGTCCCATGTTAAACAAACCAAATGTCATAACAAAATGAAGGCATGTGATGTAAACAATTGTACTAAGTATGCTAAGTAAACATACGAAGCAGAAATGTTCACGTAAATCAATGTGTCCATATGCTGAGTAAACATATGCAACAGAAATGTTCATGTAAATCAATGTGTCCATATGCTGAGTAAACATATGCAACAGAAATGTTCATGTAAATCAATGTGTCCATATGCTGAGTAAACATATGCAACAGAAATGTTCATGTAAATCAATGTGTCCATATGCTGAGTAAACATATGCAACAGAAATGTTCATGTAAATCAATGTGTCCATATGTTGAGTAAACATATGCAACAGAAATGTTCATGTAAATCAATGTGTCCATATGCTGAGTAAACATATGCAACAGAAATGTTCATGTAAATCAATGCGTCCATATGCTGAGTAAACATATGCAACAAAAATGTAATGTAAATTAATGTACTAAGTACGCACACAATGGGCATACATAGCATGAAATGTAACGAAATCATGTACTATAATGTACTTAATGAGCATATCAGATATACGATGTGAAAACATGGAAAGCATGAAAGTAACAGATAGGTACATGTGTTTCACCCCAAAACAGTTTGGAAAACAGTAAAAGAGGGGTTCAATGTACTCACCTGAGATTGCTTTGAATTCCTTGTGTAATAACCAAACAATGCTAGATCACGGAATATCAAACGGCACCTAATAGGTAGCTATATTAATATACCGGACCAAAATCGGAAGGATCGGATAGTATGCGGGTTCGTAAACCAAACGAGTATGGAGACTCGTGAAATATGGTTTAACAAAGCCGACATACTAAAATGAAACTTAACCTAAGTGCTTACGGCCCATCACGACCCGTTTAGGTAGCTTATGCTACCCTAACGCGTCGTTCGCGTAGAACGCGTTCGGAACGCCTAATATCGCGACCACAAGGTATAACCTCGGAAGGTTATAGCTATGGTCACCTAGTGTGTTTGGTCGGATTCTAATGATCGACCAAATGGGTCGGGTTCGAAAGTATAAGTGATGGTTTAGATCGCTTACCTTACGGCCCTATATAAGCACTAAACTAAAAGTGACGAGCTAAGCATGTTAAAACATGCTTAACTAAGTTTAGAAAACAGGTTTGCTATCAAAACAAACGGTTTTGATACCCACGAGTAGTTTGGTTACAAAATATGCAAGAATGCACATTTTGGCCGAAACTACGACTCGTCACTGAGCCTAGATAACGTGGTAATCAGTAGGTAAAGTCACTACGGACTATAACCATCGTGATCACGCTCACGTTATGAAGTTCCATGAACTTCGTGTTGACCATAGGCTGGTCAATGCAGAAAGTCAACAAAACGTTGACTTTCGGACTCGAAAAGCGAATAAAAGAGCGAAAGAATACTTACGGAGGGTCCCCGAATGCTAATCTATATCAAAATGGCTCAGGTATGAAACAAAGGTTCCAACTTAGAGCTCTTGATCAGATTGTGTGGGTTTTTGCAACAAGGGGGGGTATTTATAGGAAAAGTAGAGCCGTTAGGATTGTTTCTTGAATATCGTGCCACGATCTTGTGCGTACACTTGTCAAAATATTGTGGTAAGTCAGAACTTGGCCCTTGGCTCTTGATTGGGTGAAAGGGCATTGCCCCTTGATCGAACGAAAGGCCAACTGCATTGAATGCAAGCATTGAATCTGGTCTGATAGTCCCACGCGGCCCGTGTGAAGGTTCAGGCCAATCTTACGCGGGCCGCCTGGCCCCGTCTGATCTGCACCAAGTTTCAGAATTTGCAGTTTTGGTCCCTGTTGCGTGTTTAAGCCATTTCCGACACTTCTAAGGCCCGTAAAGCCAACTTTAAGGCCCTAAATTGATGCCTAAACATTGTGGACATGAAACATGCTCAAAAATGTTCCGGATGTCGGCTCGTTTAGTCGTACGATCGCGATGTTCGCTTAATTACGACGGAATGCGCATAAGCGCGAAAGACGATCCAAATGACGCGACGAATGGATTTTTCTCATGCCAAACACTAAGGCATAATATTATAATGGTTACATAAATTTTTGGATGTCCGGATGTATTCAGAATGTAAGTTATGTGCGAAAGTGCAAACTTGTGCACTTTTTGACACTTTTAGTCCCTGAATGATCCAAAAGTTTGTTTTAGCATACCAAACCCCTCAAAGCCTATTTCTAAGCTATGTATAGGATATTTATGGTATGTTTAACTTATGGACATGTTCCGGAATGTTCGTTACAGTTCAAATTGGCATACTTTCGCAGTTTGTCAAGTTTAGTCCCTGTAAACGAATTAACTTGTTTTTGCCATACCAAAGCCTTCAAAACTTATTTCTAAGTTATGTAAAGGTTATTTAAGGTATGTTGAGTATATGTTGATGTTCCGGAGTATTTGTCGCATTAAACTGAGTACGTTTATGCACCAGTTTGCGTATAATTCTCCAGAAAGCGATGTAGAGTTTGAAATTGAACACAAGTCGAAACATGAAAAATGTAAAACACAACCAAACAAACATTGGGATCAAATAACATTGTTTTATTGATAACTGAACTATTCACAACGATTACAAGCACTAATGTTACAGTCTCCCCTACTTGTGGAAATTTCGTCCCGAAATTTATTTAGAGGAAACTCGTGGAAAAAGATGCGGATATTTTGCCTTCATTTGATCTTCACGTTCCCAAGTAAACTCAGGTCCACGTTTAGATTCGCAGCGAACCTTGACCAAAGGAATGCGCTTGCGTTTAAGCCACTTGACTTCACGTTCCATGATTTCCACCGGTTTCTCGACAAATTTCAGAGTTTTATCAACACGAATTTCGTCAAGCGGTATGTGGAGGTTCTCATCAGCTAAACACCTCTTGAGATTGGACATGTGGAAGGTTGGATGAACATTTCCAAGTTCAGGAGGTAACTCAAGTCTGTAGGCTACCTTACCGATTCTTTCGACGATCTTGAATGGTCCAACGTATCTAGGTGCAAGTTTTCCTTTCTTTCCAAATCTGATCACACCTTTCCAAGGTGAGACCTTAAGTAATACTCGATCACCGACTTGAAAATCAAAGGGCTTGCGTTTTAGGTCCGTGTAACTCTTTTGACGGCTTCTAGCTGTCTGAAGGTTATCACGAACTTTCTTAACCTTATCTGTTGTCTCTAAAATGAGGGCAGGTCCAGTAAGTTGAGCCTCGCCGATCTCATTCCAGCAGACTGGTGAACGACATTTTCGACCATAGAGAGCCTCGAAAGGAGCCATGTTGATGCTGGAGTGATAACTGTTGTTGTAGGAGAATTCAATCAACGGAAGATGTGAATCCCAACTACCACCAAAATCGATCACACAAGCTCTAAGCATATCCTCCAGTGTCTGGATTGTTCTTTCAGATTGACCATCCGTTTGCGAATGATAAGCTGTGCTCAGATTAAGTTGAGACCCCATAGCAGCTTGCATGGTTCTCCAAAAATGAGAAGTGAAACGAGCATCTCTGTCAGAAATGATGTTCAAAGGAACACCATGTCGAGCTACGATTTCATCCACGTAGATTTGAGCAAGTTTGTCAGCCGAAAAATCCTCACGGATTGGCAAGAAATGCGCTGACTTGGTAAGACGATCAACGACTACCCAGATGGCATCATGACCTTTCTTTGTGCGCGGGAGTTTAGTAATGAGATCCACAGTAATGTTTTCCCATTTCCAAACTGGGATCTCCGGTTGCTCCAATAAACCAGAAGGACGCTGATGTTCAGCCTTAACCTTAAGACAAGTAAGGCTTTTTGATACGTATAAGGCAATGTCTTTCTTCATACCAGGCCACCAATACTGAATACGAATATCCTTATACATCTTATCTGAGCCAGTATGAATAGAATAACGAGACTTATGGGCTTCATCCATAAGCAAGGTACGAAGATTATCTTGGATTGGGACCCACAAACGGTCCATGAAGTAATACGATCCATTGTCCTTCAGCTCTAGAGTAGGAGTTATGTGATAAGGAAATTCCTTATCCATTAAACCTTGTGAAACACAAGCTTGTTGAGCCTGGGATATACGGGCTTGGATATCGGTTTGAATAACAGATTGGATACGTACACAATGAAGCTTAGTACGTTCCTTGCGACTTAAAGCATCGGCTACGACATTCGCCTTACCAGGATGGTAGCGAATCTCGCAGTCATAGTCGTTTAGAAGTTCAACCCAACGTCGTTGTCTCATGTTGAGTTCTTTCTGATTGAAGATATGTTGAAGACTTTTGTGGTCTGTGAAAACCACACATTTTGTACCGTACAGATAGTGTCTCCAGATTTTGAGAGCGAAGACAACCGCACCCAACTCAAGATCATGAGTGGTGTAGTTCTTCTCATGTATCTTCAACTGCCTTGATGCGTATGCTATGACTTTGTTTCTTTGCATCAGGACGCAGCCAAGACCTAATTTAGATGCGTCGCAATAAACGACGAAATCATCATTGCCCTCAGGCAATGTTAGGACAGGCGCGTCGCAAAGATTTTGTTTCAAGGTCAGAAACGCTTCCTCTTGTTTGACTCCCCAATCAAATGGCTTGTTCTTCTGAGTCAGAGCAGTTAGAGGAACTGCAATCTTTGAGAAGTTCTCAATGAAGCGGCGATAATAACCCGCTAGACCAAGAAAAGAACAAACTTCAGTAGGAGTAGTAGGCGTATCCCAATCCTTAATCGCACTGATCTTGGAGGGATCTACATGAATACCTTGTTCGTTGACAATATGTCCTAAGAATTGAACCTCTTTAAGCCAGAATTCACACTTGGAGAATTTGGCGAAAAGTTGCTCTTTCTTTAGGAGTTCCAAAGTAAGACGAAGATGTTGTTCATGATCAGCTCGCGTCTTAGAATATATTAAAATGTCATCAATGAAAACGATGATGAACTTATCCAAATAAGGTTTGCAGACCCTATTCATTAAGTCCATGAAAACAGCAGGACATTAGTCAAACCGAATGGCATGATTGTGAACTCATAATGTCCATAACGAGTACGGAACGCTGTCTTTGGAATATCTTCTTCATGCACCCGGAGTTGATGATATCCAGATCGCAGATCAATCTTTGAAAAGTAAGAAGCACCTTGCAATTGATCAAAGAGATCATCAATGCGAGGTAGGGGATACCGATTCTTGATGGTGAGCTTGTTAAGCTCACGATAATCGATACACATCCTAAAAAATCCATCCTTCTTCTTGACAAAAAGAACGGGAGCACCCCAAGGTGAAAAGCTAGGACGGATAAAACCTTTGTCGGAGAGCTCCTGAAGCTGTTTAGATAATTCTTGCATCTCTGATGGTGCAAGACGGTATGGAGCTCTGGAAATGGGATTTGCACCAGGTACGAGATCAATACGGAACTCGACTTGGCGTGCTGAAGGTAGACCAGGTAACTCTTTAGGGAAAACTTCAGAATAATCCCGAACGACAGGAATATCTGAAATAGTCTTACCCTTGCCTTTATCTGCTGTAACATGTGCTAAGAAAGCCACATAGTTCTTCCGAAGATACTTCCGTGCTTTAAAACAAGACATAAGTCTGAGACCACCGGCAGGCTTCTCACCATGAACCTGTAGGATCTCGCCTGTCGACAGCGGTATACGAACAATCTTCTCAGAATAAACTATCTCTGCGTGATGCTTAGATAACCAATCCATACCTACTATAACGTCGAAGCTTCCAAGTTGCATTGGCATGAGGTCAATAGGAAAAATATGGTCGTTAAGGTTCAACTGGCAGTTGCGTAGAACAGAATTAAGAACAATGGGTTCACCACTGGCAACCTCTACTGTCAAAGGCTTACCTAGCTTCGTTCTAGACACGCGAAGCATTGTCTCAAAAGACAATGACACAAAGCTCTTGTGGGCACCCGAATCAAAAAGAATAGATGCTGGCTGATTATTAATAAAGAACGTACCGTTCACCACCTCGTTGTCTGCTTGTGCCTCTTGAGTATTCATGTTGAAGACTCGCCCTCGAGCCTGAGCCGGATTTTGGTTTGCATGCTGGTTCTGGTTTGCTAGCCTTGGACACCGATTTCTGTAGTGGGTCAGGTCCCCACAGTTATAACAAGCACCCGGTGGGTATTGTGGTCGTGCAGCTTGACCCTGTTGCTGCGCAAGAGGCTGAGCAAATTGTTGAGCAGGGTTCTGAACTGCACGATTTTGAGCAAACCGAAAAACATCGGCAAGATGACCCTACTTCCCACAGTTTGTACAGAAACAGCACTGATGTTGCGGCTGATGGTAACTGTTGCATTGATTGCACAAAGGTGCACTTCCTGAATAGGGCTTCTTTGCTGGAGGCTGGTTGGGAGCTGCGTGGTTAGTTTGGGCAGTGACAGCATAGTTTTGGGAAGCCTTACGCTTCTTGGCCCTTTTTGATGAACCAGACTCCTTTCCATTCTTGTTTTGACCTTTCTTGCTATCTTCCTTGTCAGCCGACTGCTTCTTGCCCTTGTCACCCTTCCTGTGTAATTTATTCTTTCTAATCCGCGACTCAGTCAACGTCGCTGATAACTCGATCGCCTGACGGAGTGTGGTAGGGTTGCTACCAGTAAGGATGTCTTGTACCGAGTCAGGCAGGCCGTCGATGTACCTTTCGATAGCCTTATCGAGTGGGGTAACCATAGTCGATGTACCTGTGCTCGCCACTATCTTGCTTCAAAACATCAAATTCTTTCTCCAACGCTCGTTGTTCATGACGAGGACAAAACTCCCTCATCATAAGACCTCTCAGTTCAGCCCATGTCTGAGCTAGAGCAATTTCTGCACCTTGATCTCTCATAACCCCGTTCCACCACGTAAGAGCCCTCTTCTGAAACACACTCGAAGAAAACTCGACCTTGCGATTGTCAGGACACTGCACATGACGGAAAGTGTTCTCGATGCTCTCGAACCACTGAAGAAGCCCAGTTACTCCCTCAGAACCACTAAACTTGAGTAGCTTAGCCGAGTTAAAATCCTTGTATTTGCATGTACCATTGTTGTTGTTGTTGGCCTGGTTCCATTGAGCAAAGAGATTTGGGAATTGAGCAGCCATCTGCTGCGCAATAATTTCTGCCAGCTCGGCAGTAGCTATCTGGTTGTCGCGTCGAGGAGGCATTCTAGAAGAGAAAAACATGAAATGAAACGAGTGAGATGAATGGATGAAGAGAATGAGATGGTGCAAAATCAACAAAAGCAAAGATGGTGGTCATGCATCGCAAAGCAAACAAGCGACACAAAGTGTCTAGTCAAAGTAAATGGGTCAGAATTAGTGTATCGCGAAGACATGCTTGCCTATAAGTGAACACTCACCCCAAGAGTTCCCAGGTAAGAGTGACTGGTCCGATTATGTGGATTTGTACGAACACTCTAGCATTCACTCTTCCAGTTCGCACGTGTTCACACTATTAACCCAAAACTTTGACGGGATTTTTGAAATCCAAAGAGGTTCAAAACCATATAACAGAGGGTTCAAAACCTAGTAATCAATCAATCTCGAACAGATGATTAATTTTAAAAGCGGATTCGGAACCGAAGTTCCCGTTGTGGTTATCACCTAAGGATAGGTGATGTGCATGTTTTAAACTCTAAACACAAGATAACTCGTCTTAGGGTCCTAGAAAGTTATAGTCTAGGTCAAAGCATTACTAATAACCTAATTCCCTATAACCAATGGCTCTGATACCAACTCTTCTGTCACACCCCGACCGCGTATAACATGCAACCGCGGCGGAAAACGTCGGGGAGTGTTGTGGACAGAATTAAATTGTTTCATGACCATGGCATACAAAGTTGTATTTTATTTATAAACAAGAGTGCTACATCATTTCAAACAGGAAAACAAAGAGTTCAGAACACAATTAAACTAATTCTATCTTCATTTTTATTCTCTAAGGCATAGGTCCGCCCTAGTGTCATGATCATCATCCTATGGAATAGCTCCTGAAAACACATGTGAAAGTAGGTACGTCAGCATAAAAATGCCTGTGAGATACATAGTTTTTGTGAAAATGGGATTCATGACTTGAGTTTAAAGAAATGTTTAATAACAGTCAGTCATGAACCTTGTAATTTGTCTCGCTTTGTAAACCGTTTGAAAAACGATAATATCAGATGATATGTATAGATAAAACTGTAAGGTTAAATGAATAACCTAGTAAAATGAGTTGAATAAGATAAGTTGTTTTGTAAGACAATGTTTTATGAAAAGTATGTTATGTGTATAAAATGTTATACCTCTAAACTGAAATGATTTAGATAACGCTAAGATATGTAATATTATACAAACATTTATATATAGGAAGTACCATCGGCGTATCCACCATGTTTGCATCATGTTACATACTCCACGTTACTCAAACCATTTACCCAAAGCAATCCACCATGTAAATTTGTTCATGTATAAACCAAATGTCAAGTGTTATTGTGTAAACCATGTCAAATGTTTATGTTCAATGTAAACCACCAAATGTGTATGTCAATGTCAACGTGTTTATGTTCAATGTAAATCATGTAATGTGTATCCCAAAATGTATCATGTATGGTAAGCGAAATGTATCAACTTAAACCATATGTAAAATGCACAAAACAAGTCGTTGAAGTAAAACGTGGTTTAAATCAACGTTATGTTCTGTGGAAAAATGCATGCTCTATTGATATTAACATTTATGTGGTATTGTAAACTATGCAAACGTCCAAGCCTTGAGACTATGGCGATAAACCCTTAAACAAATTAAAGGTTTATCTAAGTTATGTATATCGAATTCGGTCATTCCTTACAATCCTATCAAACCCAGGACTTCAGGAACGGGAGTTGTCAATTCCTATGGTACCACTACCTACTAACGAACGGCATAGCTAATGTTAATGAATGTATTGTCCCATGTTAAACAAACCAAATGTCATAACAAAATGAAGGCATGTGATGTAAACAATTGTACAAAGTATGCTAAGTAAACATACGAAGCTGAAATGTTCATGTAAATCAATGTGTCCATATGCTGAGTAAACATATGCAACAGAAATGTTCATGTAAATCAATGTGTCCATATGCTGAGTAAACATATGCAACAGAAATGTTCATGTAAATCAATGTGTCCATATGCTGAGTAAACATATGCAACAGAAATGTTCATGTAAATCAATGTGTCCATATGTTGAGTAAACATATGCAACAGAAATGTTCATGTAAAGCAATGTGTCCATATGCTGAGTAAACATATGCAACAGAAATGTTCATGTAAATCAATGCGTCCATATGCTGAGTAAACATATGCAACAAAAATGTAATGTAAATCAATGTACTAAGTACGCACACAATGGGCATACATAGCATGAAATGTAATGAAATCATGTACTATAATGTACTTAATGAGCATAGCAGATATACGATGTGAAAACATGGAAAGCATGAAAGTAACAGATAGGCACATGTGTTTCACCCCAAAACAGTTTGGAAAACAGTAAAAGAGGGGTTCAATGTACTCACCTGAGATTGCTTTGAATTCCTTGTGTAATAACCAAACAATGCTAGATCACGGAATATCAAACGGCACCTAATAGGTAGCTATATTAATATACCGGACCAAAATCGGAAGGATCGGATAGTATGCGGGTTCGTAAACCAAACGAGTATGGAGACTCGTGAAATATGGTTTAACAAAGCCTACATACTAAAATGAAACTTAACCTAAGTGCTTACGGCCCATCACGACCCGTTTAGGTAGCTTATGCTACCCTAACGCGTCGTTCGTGTAGAACGCGTTCGGAACGCCTAACATCGCGACCACAAGGTATAACCTCGGAAGGTTATAGCTATGGTCACCTAATGTGTTTGGTCGGATCCTAATGATCGACCAAATGGGTCGGGTTTGAA
The DNA here is from genome assembly GCF_002127325.2 of Helianthus annuus. NCBI lineage: Eukaryota > Viridiplantae > Streptophyta > Magnoliopsida > Asterales > Asteraceae > Helianthus > Helianthus annuus. The sequence continues at coordinate 22,670,298 of NC_035445.2, read as the reverse complement.
AGTATAAGCGATGGTTTAGATAGCTTACCTTACGACCCTATATAAGCACTAAACTAAAAGTGACGAGCTAAGCATGTTAAAACATGCTTAACTAAGTTTAGAAAACAAGTTTGGTATCAAAACAAACGGTTTTGATACCCACGAGTAGTTTGGTTACAAAATATGCAAGAATGCACATTTTGGCCGAAACTACGACTCGAAACTGAGCCTAGATAACGTGGTAATCAGTAGGTATAGTCACTACGGACTATAACCATCGTGATCACGCTCACGTTATGAAGTTCCATGAACTTCGTGTTGACCATAGGCTGGTCAATGCAGAAAGTCAACAAAACGTTGACTTTCGGACTCGAAAAGCGAATAAAAGAGCGAAAGAATACTTACAGAGCGTCCCCGAATGCTAATCTAGATCAAAATGGCTCAGGTATGAAACAAAGGTTCCAACTTAGAGCTCTTGATCAGATTGTGTGGGTTTTCGCAACATGGGGGGGTATTTATAGGAAAAGTAGAGCCGTTAGGATCGTTTCTTGAATATTGTGCCACGATCTTGTGCGTACACTTGTCAAAATATTGTGGTAAGTCAGAACTTTGCCCTTGGCTCTTGATTGGGTGAAAGGGCATTGCCCCTTGATCGAACGAAAGGCCAACTGCATTGAATGCAAGCATTGAATCTGGTATGATAGTCCCACGCGGCCCGCATGAAGGTGCAGGCCAATCTTACGCGGGCCGCCTGGCCCCGTCTGATCTGCACCAAGTTTCAGAATTTGCAGTTTTGGTCCCTGTTGCGTGTTTAAGCCATTTCCGACACTTCTAAGGCCCGTAAAGCCAACTTTAAGGCCCTAAAATGATGCCTAAACATTGTGGACATGAAACATGCTCAAAAATGTTCCGGATGTCGGCTCGTTTGGTCGTACGATCGCGATGTTCGCTTAATTACGACGGAATGCGCATAAGCGCGAAAGACGATCCAAATGATGCGACGAATGGATTTTTCTCATGCCAAACACTATGGCATAATATTATAATGCTTACAAAAATTTTTGGATGTCCGGATGTATTCAGAACGTAAGTTATGTGCGAAAGTGCAAACTTGTGCACTTTTTGACACTTTTAGTCCCTGAATGATCCAAAAGTTTGTTTTAGCATACCAAACCCCTCAAAGGCTATTTCTAAGCTATGTAAAGGATATTTATGGTATGTTTAACTTATGGACATGTTCCGGAATGTTCGTTACAGTTCAAATTGGCATACTTTCGCAGTTTGTCAAGTTTAGTCCCTGTAAACGAATTAACTTGTTTTTGCCATACCAAAGCCTTCAAAACTTATTTCTAAGTTATGTAAAGGTTATTTAAGGTATGTTGAGTATATGTTGATGTTCCGGAGTATTTGTCGCATTAAATTGAGTACGTTTATGCACCAGTTTGCGTATAATTCTCCAGAAAGCGATGTAGAGTTTGAAATTGAACAAAAGTCGAAACATGAAAAATGTAAAACACAACCAAACAAACATTGGGATCAAATAACATTGTTTTATTGATAACTGAACTGTTCACAACGATTACAAGCACAAATGTTACACGCATGTCGTGGAAGAATATGTGTCGCGTGCCGTGTGTCGCCTGTGGTGGCATTTTTAGGGTAGGGTAGGTACGTGTCCAACTAGCTCATGTGAGTCGACAATTCGTTAATATTCAATTTCCACGTAAATCTGTAAAGATAATATCAACTAGGTTTTACCCCCCCCCCCCCCCCCCCCCCCCCGAGTTTTAGGGGCCCTAATCCTGATTCTGATTGTTCTGGAAATCTTAGGGTTTCTGCAGAATCACTTGGGTTTCTCAATTTGGGTTTCCTATTAGACTAATAATAAATAGGACTTTTAGTGAGAGTTGCTACATTCTCCCCTCCTTATAGAAATCTCGTCCTCGAGATTTACTCGAATAAGTAAGGATACTAGTACTAATCTTTTATGCTCGAGAAACATAACCTTTCTGTCTTCTATCTAAAGTGGTTTCTCAACTAATCTTTAAATTTTTCATTCACTTATATGTCTTGAAGAGGTACTACCAGCAATTCGTCAGATAGATATTTCTTAAAGTTGGATACATGAAATACTTAGGGAAGACTTAATCCTTAGCTGTAACACTTAAAATGAATATTATAGAACACCGTAAAGTATTGAGTCTTGCATTTGGAGTGAAGCATCGTTGCGAATTAAGATAATTTAAGCACTGTACAGGTTATAGTCTGGTTTTATCAAAAAGCTTTTTCCCCTTTTTAAAACCAAGTTCACTATAACCAATGGCTCTGATACCACTCTGTCACACCCCTCCAAAACCCCACCCCGCCTTGGAGGCGTGACATGCCCAGGATCATAGCCACCAATCATATTGAACAATGTATTTAAGTAAATAAAACCAACCACAATACAATTGGTGTCAAAACATAGTTTGAGTTTACAGCGGAAGCAAAACATAAGTTTAATATAACTTTTCCCATAACGACCACGCCTCCTCGTGCAAGCTCCTTAAGCTAGAGACCTAACGACCTGCAAGGCATGTGACAACGAGTCAACAACAAAGTTGAGTGAATTCACGGTTAGTTCGCTGGCTTACTAGCCCGTATCGCCGTCTCCCAGACATGTGTGCGAAGGTTAGTATCCGTATCGCGTCGCGGCCCTACAGGCATGTGTGCAAAGATTAGTGGAGTGGCATCCTACCTCTGGAGGATGGCCGTGCCTTGTAGAAAGTTCGTGAACTCACCTTTGCTTTTGCTTTGCTCGGTTTGCTTATCTTCTTTGATTGTAAGGGTATGGGATAGAGTTTAGCCTACTGATAAGCCTAATAATCTAACGCACACGAAATTAGGTAAGTAACCAATACAGCAGTTACGACAATTCACGAGATTAAACCCTCACAACGATTAACAAAGTGCAATACTTAACAATTTAGTAGATTCACAACGAATAACAGAGCATAGTCCGAAATTGAATAATACTCAAATATTCAAGTCGAAATCACGATGAATAACAAAGTATAAACTCAATTTGAGCAGCACTTAATCATACATTGGATAGTTTCAATCGATCGGACGTTGAATCGTAATAGCGATCGAATTAATACCCTGAATCGTAGCAGCGTTTCGGGATTGGTGTGTGTTTTGGAGTAATCAGACAATAACTCAACGTATAGAGAGAATTTGTACGTCGTTCCAACTCCCAAATTCAAGTCCCAAGGCACTCTATTTATACTGGATTTTTGTACCTCCCGCATGTCGCGGAAGAATATGTGTCGCGTGCCGCGTGTCGCCTGTGGTGACATTTTTAGGGTAGGGTAGGTACGTGTCCAACTAGCTCAGGTGAGTCGACAATTCGTTAAAATTCAATTTCCACGTAAATCTGTAAAGATAATATCAACTAGGTTTTACCCCCCCTGAGTTTTAGGGGCCCTAATCCTGATTCTGATTGTTCTGGAAATCTTAGGGTTTCTGCAGAATCACTTGGGTTTCTCAATTTGGGTTTCCTATTAGACTAATAATAAATAGGACTTTTAGTGAGAGTTGCTATAGTGCATTTGTCATGTTAAGTAAATACACTATATTAAAAATGTTTTCGAACTATATATAGAATGTTTTGAAATCATATAGGTTGTTTTGAAAACTTATGTTATGCATGTCACACCCCCAAAATCCACCTGCGGAGTATCACCGCTTGGGAGCGTGACTGACCAGGATCAAGTCACCAATCATATAGAACAATATATAAAGTAAAAGTAATTGCAATTTAACCAAACCAATCCATATGAAAGGTGTTCCAAAACATAAATATGTTGTCACTGTTTAGCGGTAACGTATAAGTAAAACCCAACATAATAAAGTGTGAAATATCATAAGTGTTTAATGAAACCAACACGATCCAAGCCCGCAACGACCAGCTCCTCCCTGTGCAAGCTCCAAGTGTCTAACGACCTGCAAGGCATGCAACAGAGGATCAACAACTAGTTGAGCGAGTTCACAGAAAGTAAATGCGTAATAGTAATTTCATTTGTAACAAGTGGCTCTACTGGGCCGATAGTACATCCTACTGGTGGGGGCTTCCCATGTTATGTATCCACTAGACTATTCGTAACCATAAGTGTTCTACATATCCCGAGAACAGTAATACGTACAAGTTTACGTAGGTTTTACGTAAGTATCCTTCACAACCGAGGATATGGGTACGCGGGGGTTTACGTAGGTTTTACGTAAGTGCCTGACACAACCGAGGCAGTAGTGAGTATAAGTTCACGTAGGTTTTACGTGAGTGTCCTTCGCAACCTGAGGACAGTGAATAGCACATGTATACGTAGGTTTTACGTATGTGTCCTGCATAACCGAGGATGATGGTAGGTAGTCTAGTAATTGTGTAAGTACGAATCTATTAAATCTCATTCCTTCAATGCCATTCCCAAGCCCTGGGAACCCCATGCCTTAGTAAGAGTGTGAACTCACCTTGGGTTTGCTCGGTATGTTAAGTTACCCGTCCAAGTTGGTCAACCCAAACCCTACCGTGGTTACCAAACAATATCAGTTTAACATTCACGCATATCACGTATTTTACGTACACGTCACATAAGTAGCATACAAGCACAACACTTGTCTTTATACAGTTCGTAACCGTTAATCATGCAACACATTGATACTAAACATTTATCGCAAAGTCACTTAGTAGGCGTATGGAACTCAGGTTCAAGTACATTAGGTACCAATATACTTATTTCAGGATGCTACTCACAAACTTGTATCATGGCACTCAACACATAGTTGCATATTTAAGACCCAACAATATATTCGTTCAAGTATACGGTCCTACCTAAGGCCCGCTAGGAGTGTGCGAGTGTGGCCCAGCAGTTATTGGCCCATAACAAAAGTATGTAACTAGGCAAGTGTGCGATTCGGTCCCCGTATGCGGCCCAGTACCTAGATGTGGCCCAACTAAGGTGTGCGACTAAACAAAAGTGTGTGACTCTAACTGGGTTGTGCGATCCTTACCCTATCCGACCCATTCCAAAGTGTGGCCCAAAACCAATAACCCATTCCCGATCCAATCAAACAGATAAATTTTCCGATTAGTGTCACTACCTCACACAATCCTAATTGTCGTCTAATTGTTAACGATAGATAACACGTAATCATCATCTCAATACATCAAACAATATGATTATCGCAACATGAATTTATTATACGGTCATTAACCGGCATTCCTAAACCTATTATCTAGTTGAATCGAGTAGCACCACATGAATAAACTATGCAGCCTACCTAGTTAACTACCATTGCTAGTTCACAACATGACACTAAAGCACCATTTATTCCTTTAATCAGTGATTCATTATCAATCAGTTTTATACAAAACATTGCATCATGAGTTGGTCTACTGTGCACATGATTCATCGATTCCATCACCCATGTGCACATAGCCGCCAAACTTAGTTGATTCAAAGTTTTGGTCCAATCAACTACAAGTATTTGGTTTTCATTGCAAACAATTTAGTTGGACATATATTCAATCGATAAAGTTCAGTCACATTATTAATTATATTGATTATTAATTCTGATCACATATCACACCATGTTCGATCACTAGTTGGATCAATTAAGAATCAACAATGATTGCACCATGCCTACTATTAATTGGCATGCATGAACAACTCCTAAGATGATTCATACGGGCCCCAACAATAACACACAATCACATGCCATTCTTAAAAATTACATTAACACAAGATAAGCACACTAACCAAACTATGAGATATTGGAGAAGGTGTTGGCGCCGATCAGAGGCTTCAAACTCTAGAGGCGGTTGTCGTTGAAGGCTAAGGAAATTAAGGTTCGATATTTCATGTAACTTATAATTAAGGGGCATCGATTCATCTCTTATGCGTGTATAAATGAGGGAACCCAGACTCGGGCCTGTTTTGTGGTTAAAGGCTTCGGGATCGGTTTGGGTTTTGAGTTTGGGCTCGGACCAGGTGTGCGGTCAAACGAGTTGTGCAACTCCGAGCGCTAGTGTGTGGCTATATATATATATATATATATATATATATATATATATAATTTAAACCTTTATCATTTAATATGTAACAAACTCACAACCATTTAATCCTAGTAATTCAATGTAATTAAACAAAGTTTAACAGGTTTACGCAACGTAGACATAATCACGACGTACATTAGAACATGAATAGTAGTGATACAAGGCAATGCTAACCTTGGGAGCACGGGTTGTCACAAAATCAGAACGTAATGGGTATGAGATTTGAAAATATCCTTGGTTATCTAACCAAGGATTCAAAGGCATAGAAGCACGATTACTCATAATGTCACTTTATTTCTTGTACTTCGTTTCTTAAAATAAAACGAGTACTTAGAATTTACCTAGGAAATTATGAGTAAACGCAAAAATGGGAAAAATTTTCACAAAAGTATTTTGCAAGGAACATAGTTCCTAAATGTAGGCATCATAGGGGAATGCCATTCATACATGTAACTATACTTTGTATATCAGAATTGCGAACAAAAACTTTTATTTATGAACGGGACAGATTGTTTCACATTACAAGTAAATAGAAGAAACAAAAGCATAAGACAACAACATCTTCAAGACAGCCAACTGCTCATCCGTGGGTTGGATTTGCCTTAGCAAACTTCGGGCAATTTCTTCGGAAATGACCTATCTCGCCACAGTTGAAACAGGAACCTGGTAGGAAACGACCTTGAGCGGGATTGTTGCCAGCTTGGTTTGGTGCAGCTGCGGCTGGGAAAACTCTTCCTGTATGGCATATAAGTCCACAAGTTTGGCATTTGCGGCACTTTACATTGGCATGATGATGGAGGCTCCATTGGTTGCACAAGGGTGCAGTTCCATTGTATGGCTTCCTAGCAGGGGGTTGAGCTGGTTGGCTGGGAATGGCTTGACCATTGTGAGCGACCACGGTGAAGTTCTGAGAAGCCTTTCGCTTCTTTGACCTCTTATGGGATCCAGTCTGTTCATCCATGGTCTTTGATTCCTTGATTGGTTTCTTGGCTGGTGGTTCAGGCTTGACTTCTGCTTCCTTTGGTGGCCCTTGAGTGGCTTCATTGTTGAGATGAGACATGGCAAAGCCTAATTCAACAGTCTTCAGAATTACTTCGCCTATCCGCTGGGCAAATTTGGCAGTCTGCTCGGATATCTGCGCATCGTTGTCATGAAGAGACATTCTGGAGGAAATGAAGGATATAGGAGGAAACAAATGAGATGTTATCGGTAAATGAAACAAAATGACAACGCATAGAAATTGCGATCATTTGTTTGCTACCTAGGGCAAACAAATGAGACGGTGAGTTAATCAAAGTAAACGGGTCATATTAATGTATCGCGAAGACATGCTTTAGCTTATAAGTGGACACTCACCCCAAGAGTTCCCAGGTAAGAGTGACTGGTCCGATTATGTGGATTTGTACGAACACTCTAGCCTTAGACAGAAAACTCAGAGTACAGGCATCCACTCTTCCAGATTGCACGTGTTCACACTATAAGACCCAAACTTTGACGAGGTTTTGAAAATTCAAAGGGGTTCAAAACCATATAACAGAGGGTTCAAAACCTTATAACAGAGGGTTCAAAACCTAGTAATCAATCATCCTAGAACATATGATTAGTTTTCAAAGCGGTTTTGAAATTTATGTTCTTGTTGTGGTTGTCGCCTAAGGACAGGTGACAGTATTGTTTTATGACTAAACGTAAGTAAACTCGCGTTAGGGTCCTAGGAAGGTTATAGACTAGGTCAAAGCATTACTAATAACCTAATTCCCTATAACCATGGGCTCTGATACCAACTTTTCTGTCACACCCCGACCACGTAGAACATACAAAACGTGGCGGAAATGTCGGGGAGTGTTGTAACAGAATTAATTGTTTCAAATCCATGGCAATTGAAGTTTCGTTTTATTAATCAAACATGAAAGTTTACATTGTTTTAATCAAGAACCAAAGAGTACATAACATAAATTAACTAGTTCTTGTCTCGTTTTAAGTCACTAAAGCACAGGTCCGCCTAAGTATGTCTTGATAAGTCCTATGCATCATATCCTGAAACACATGTGAAAATAGGTACGTCAGCATAAAAATGCCTGTGAGATACATAGGTTTTGTGAAAATAGAATTCATGACTTATGTTTAGTCATGAACCTTGTAATTTGCTTTGTCTTGTAAATCATTTGGAAAACGATAAGATCAGATGATGTGTATAAATAAATGTAAGGTTAAATGAATAACCAAGTAAAATGAGTTTGTATAAGATAAGTTGTTTGTAAAACAATGTCTTGTGAAAAGTATGTTATTTGTATAAAATGTTATATGTCTCAAATTGATATGATTCAAATAACGCTACGATATGTAATACTATACAAGCACTTATATATAGGAAGTACCAGCGGCGTATCCACCATGCTTGTATCATATTACACACGCCTCGTTACTCAAATCATTTACCCAAATCAACCATCAATGTAAATTGTTCATGTACAAATCAATTGTCAAGTGTTATTGTGTTATTGTGTAAACCATATCCAAATGTCCATGTCTAATGTTTATGTTTCAAACGAGTCATGTAATGTGTATATCAATGTCAAAATATTTATGTCTAATGTAAATCATAAATTGTGTATATGAATGCCAAAATGTTTATGTATGGTAAGTGAAATATATCAACTAAACCATATGAAAAATGCACAAAAAAACAAGATATTGAAGTAAAACATGGTTTAAATCAAAGTCATGTTTTGTGTAATAAATGCATGCTATACTGATATAAACATCTATGCGGTATTGTGAAAATGCATACATTCAAGCCTTTGTGACTGTAGTGATAGACCATTAAAGAAATTAAAGGTCTATATGTGTTATGTTCATCGAATTCGGTCATTCCTTCCAATCCAAACAAACCCGGGATTTCAGGAATGGGAGTTGTCAAGTCCTATGGTACCATTACCTACTAACAGGCGGCTGATCGGTGTTAATGAATGTACATTGTATAATTTAAACAAACCAAATGTCATACCAAAATGTGAGCATGTGATGAATAAATGTACTAAGTATGCACACAATGGGCATACATAGCATAAAATGTTTTGTAAAATGATTGTACTAAGTATGCACACAATGGGCATACATAGCATAAAGTGTATTGTAAAGTGATGTACTAAGTATGCACACAATGGGCATGCATAGCATAAAATGTATTGTAAAGTGATGTACTAAGTATGCACACAATGGGCATGCATAGCATAAAATGTATTGTAAAGTGATATACTAAGTATGCACACAATGGGCATGCATAGCTTAAATGTATTGTAAAGTGATATACTAAGTATGCACACAATGGGCATACATAGCATAAAATGTATTGTAAAGTGATGTACTAAGTATGCACACGATGGGCATACATAGCATAAAATATATTGAAATCATGTACTATAAGTGTACTAATAAACATAGCAAGTATATGATGTGAAAACAGGAAAGCATGAAAGTAACAAGTAGGCACATGTGGTTCACCCCAAAACAGTTTGGAAAACAGTAAAAGAGGGGACTATGTACTCACCTGAGATTGCTTAGAAGTCCTTGTGTAATAATTACACAATGCTAGAGATCACGGAATATCAAACGACACCTAATAGGTAGCTATATTAATATACCGGACCTAAATCGGAAGATTGGATAGAATGAGAGTTCGTAAACCAAACGAGTATAGAGACTCGTGTAATATGGTTTAACAAAGCCTACATTCTAAAATGAAACCTAACCTAAGTGCTTACGACCCATTACGACCCGTTTAGGTAGCTTATGCCACGTTAACGCGTCGTTCGCGTAAAACACGTTCGGAACGCCTAACTAGTCCTATGATAAGTAAAATATGCCTTAACATGTCTAATATTGTTACCAAATCAGTTTAGATACCAAAAGTTATGTTACATATGCTTAAAATGAATTTTGGCGTAAAAAGGGTATTTTGGTAATTTACCTAAGGCATATAAATTACCTATCACACAACTACTTAAACGAAGCGACCAGAAGGTATAACCTCGGAAGGTTATTCCCTATATACTATGGTCACCTAATGTGTTTTGGTCGGATCCTAATGATCGACCAAATGGGTCGGGTCCGAAGGTATAAGCGATTGTTTAGATCGCTTACCTTACGACCCTATATAAGCACTAAACTAAAAGTAACGAGCTAAGCATGTTAGAACATGCTTAACTAAGTTTAGAAAACAGGTTTGGCATCAAAACAAATGGTTTTGATACCTATGAGTAGTTTGGTTACAAAATACACAAGAATGCGCATTTTGGCCGAAACTACGACTCGTCACTGGGCCTAGATAACGTGGTGATCAGTAGGTGTAGTCACTAGGGACTATAACCATCGTGATCACACTCACGTTATGAAGTTCAAACGAACTTCGTGTTGACCATAAACTGGTCAACGCAGAAAGTCAAACAAAGCTTGACTTTCGGACTCGAAAAGCGAATAAAAGAACGAAAGAACACTTACGAATGGGTCCCCGAAAGCTAATCTTGATCCAGGAGCTCAGGTATGAAGCAATGGCATCAACTTAGAGCTCTTTGATCAGATTTGTGGGTTTTTGCAAGAAAGGGGGGGGGTATTTATAGGATATGCAAGACCGTTAGGATCGTTTCTTGAATATCGTGCCTCGATCTAACCCGTACACTTGTCGCAATGTTGTGGTGGCTTATTTTGCCCCCACCATAGGGTTTTGACAAGTGGCATTGCCCTTTGGGTGATTGAAAGGCTGTTGCAAGTGGATTAAAACATTGAATCTGGTCTGGGAGGCTGACGTGGCCCGCGTCAGGATACACACAAAACTCAGGCGGGCCGCCTGGCCTTGTCTGATCAACACAAACTTTCAGAAATGACAGTTTTAGTCCCTGTTGCATATTTAAGCCATTTCCAACACTTCTAAGGCCCGTAAAGCCAACTTTAAGGCCCTAAAATGATGCCTAAACATTGAGGACATGAAACATGCTCAAAAATATGTCGGATGTTGGTTCGTTTAGTCGTACGATCGCGATGTTCGGTTAATTACGACGGAATGCGCATAAGCGCGAAAAACGATCCAAATTGCGCGACGAATGGATCTTTCTTATGCCAAACACTAAGGCATAATATTATGATGCTTACATAATTTTTTGGATGTCCGGATGTATTCAGAACGTAAGTTATGCGCGAAAGTGCAAACTTGTGCACTTTTTGACGCTTTTAGTCCCTGAATGACCCAAAAGTTTATTTTAGCACACCGAACACCTCAAATCCTATTTCTAAGCTTTGTAAAGGATATTTAAAGTGTGTTTAACTTATGGTCATGTTCCGTAATGTCTGTTTTAGTACGAATTGTCTTACTTTCGCAGTTTGTCAAGTTTAGTCTCTCTAAGCGAATAAACTTGTTTTTGCCATACCAAAGACTTCAAAACTTATTTCTAAGTTATGTATAGGTTATTTAAGGTATGTTGAGTATATGATGATGTTCCGGAGTATTTGTCGCATTAAACTGGTTATATTTACGCATCAGTGCGCGTATAACCTTCTAGAAAGCGATTTAGAGCCTGAAATTGAACAAGACTTGATATGTGCAAATGATACACATATTTGTACAAATCCCAAGTATGAAATACAATATCTCATTGGTTTGGTATCTGTTTGATGGTCGCAGTGACCCAGGTGTCACATCGTTGCCTCATGTTCAGCTCCTTCTGATTAAGAATGTGTTGGAGACTTTTGTGGTCTGTGAAAACCACACACTTCGTGCCATAAAGATAGTGTCTCCAGATTTTGAGTGCGAAAACTGCAGCCCCTAACTCAAGATCATGAGTCATGTAGTTCTTCTCGTGAACTTTCAATTGTCTAGACGCATAGGCTATGGCTTTACCTCGTTGCATAAGAACGCAACCAAGTCCTAGATTCGACACGTCACAATAGACAACGAAATCATCGTTTCCATCTGGCAAAGATAGAATAGGAGCATCACACAGCTTCTGTTTCAGCGTTTGAAACACTTCTTCTTGCTTAGGTCCCCACTCAAAAGGCTTATTCTTCTGAGTCAAAGCAGTGAGTGGAACCGCGATCTTTGAGAAATTCGAAATAAACCGTTGATAATAACCAGAAAGGCCAAGAAAAGAACGAATCTCTATGGGTGTCGTAGGTGTATTCCAATCCTTAATTGCAGTAATTTTGGATGGATCCACATGAATACCATGCTCGTTGACAATATGACCCAAGAACTGAACTTCTTTAAGCCAGAATTCACTCTTGGAGAATTTAGCAAAAAGTTGTTCCTTCTTCAGGAGATCCAATGTCAAACAAAGGTGTTGCTCGTGATCAGCTCGAGACTTCGAATAGATGAGAATATCATCAATGAACACGATGGTGAACTTGTCTAAATAAGGTTTACAGACCCTATTCATTAAGTCCATGAAGATAGCTGGGGCATTCGTCAAACCAAAAGGCATTACAGTGAACTCGTAGTGCCCATATCATGTGCGGAAAGCAGTTTTGGGAATATCTTCTTCGAGAACACGAAGTTGATGATACCCAGAACGCAGATCGATCTTGGAGAAATAGGTAGCACCTTGCAGCTGATCAAAGAGATCATCGATTCTAGGTAGGGGATTGTAACACCCCAATCGCGTAATATAACAACACGTGGCGGAAATATCGGGGAGTCACGTTACAAATTGCTCACAACTACTGGTACTAAATTGTTTTAATATCATTAACATCGTTTTACAAACAAAGAATACATGAAACTGTTATTTTGTTTTAGAAGTCTAAGGCCCGAATGCAATCCTATGTGTTGTATGCTTGAAATAGTCGAAAACCTGAAACATAAGCGAAAACAGTCAGCATAAAAATGCCGGCGAATACATAGGTTTTATTGGCCAAATAAATGGCAAAAACATTTGGTATTATAATCTTAATTGTGAAAACTTGTGACAAAAATAGGTTTGTATACGGCATTATGACATTTACTAAGTAAATTTTATGTTTTATATTGAAATCCCGATTTAACTATCATAAAAAATTGAGAATGTGTTATTAGGAATCCAATCAAGGATTAATAATAACTGTTTTGAAATAAATCAAAACATATAAAAGTATTACATAAATCAAATCAACAAATCATGATAATACTTCAGATATCTTTCTAAGAATCTAACACATAAAAATATGGAAGATTCTACAAAGATTTTGATAACCAATAATGAACAATTGTACACAACATCCTAAAGTGATCCAGATAACGCTACAAGAATAATAAAATAAGAACACTTATATATAGGAAGTACCAGCGGCGTATCCACCATGTTCTTATTTTATTATACCCGTTTCATTATTTAAATCACAACTACCACATAACACATAAACCAACCAAGGACTCCAGTATCAATACTTTAAACATCCTACAAGAATCAATCTATGAAGATAGATAGATGCTATAAGGATTTGGGTTCTATCACATTGTCTAGCTTAACAAGCATTAATGCACACTATGAATCCAATAAAGGATTCCAATATTGGTACTTTAAACATCCCATATAAGTCTAACTATGAAAATAGATAGATACTACAGGGATCCTGAGTTCTTATCATATTGAATTACTGAATTGAAACCAAACCAAATCCTAATGGTGATTCGGGAAGTACCAGCGGCGTATCTACCATGTGCTTATTGTATTATCTAGTTTCGTTATCTAAATCACCAACAAACTACACAAAAACCAACCATTGAGTCTGCAAAGTACTTCTTAAAAATCTCACTATGAAGATAGGAAGGTCTAAGTCTGTACTTCAAATATCCTACATGAATCTAACTATGAAGATAGGTAGATTATTTAAGGATAAAACATATCATTTGCATAATCGGAATAATACACATAAAAGCACTTAGTGAACACATGTATGCCATACATGTTGAAAACAAATCGATTGCACATATGAATCACCCCAAAACATTTGAAAATAGTAAAAGAGGGGAACTATGTACTCGCCTAGGGTTGCGTATTGTCCCGGTTCAAAAGGTATAACAAAGCTCAAAAGACCAAGAGTTCAAGTGTTGAAGCGATTCCTAGGGTAACGAACACTATATTAGGGAATTGACACCTAAATCGGAAGATCGGGTAGAATGAGGTCTTGTAAACCAAATGAGTATTGGAACTCATGTGTTATGGTTTAACAAAGCCTACATTCTAAAATGAAACCTATCCTAAGTGCTTACGACCCATTACGACTCGTTAAGGTAGCTTATACCACTTTAACGCGTCGTTCGCGTGAATGCGCGTTCGAGACGCCTAACTAGTCCTACGACAAGTATTATATGCCTTAAAATATCTTATTATGTTATATAATCATTTTAGATGTGAAAACATGTGTTACATATGTCACACCCTGGCTTTTGCGGAAGCGTGGGTTTATTTGGTGTGACTTCTTAATACCATAGCAATCAATCATAACAATACTATATGATAAAAACAAGAGATGTTCATCCATTAATAAGGTTTAGAAATACAATACAACATCATTTTTAAAAATGTCGACTCATAAAACAAGATACAACCATAACATGTTTTAAAACGTGTTCATATGTTTTAAAACGTGTTCATATGACACAATGAAAGACTTGAATAAAAACATGGTTTAAGAACATGTAACCCATCCAGGTAAGGGTTACACCTCCTGAACCTACTACCCTGGATGACGTCTTTATTTAGTACGCAGCTTGACACAAATGCAGACACTTGCCAGATCCCTTAGTTTTCCTGAAATACATGTAAGTTGAAAAATCAACAAAAGTTGAGCGAGTTCATGTGTAAGTGAGTATGTATAAACCTTTATAATGTGTTTGTATGTATGAAAATCCCTGGTATGTAGCAATGAAGGAAAAAGAGATCACCATTGGGTTGCAAAGCCAACGATATGTGTGAAGTGAGGAAGGAAGACTCAAACCAAGCGGATTTGTGCGTCGGGCACTTAGTCACCACATGGTCCACTCGGCGGACTCAGGAGTGGGGCTCGCTACACCCAAATAGATCTATCACTAATGTCCCTCGGTCCTACAACGAGGATTAATGGCCTTAAGTTCTACCTACCCACTCACATGATCTAAGTAGTAT
Source organism: Helianthus annuus (assembly GCF_002127325.2). Taxonomy (NCBI): domain Eukaryota; kingdom Viridiplantae; phylum Streptophyta; class Magnoliopsida; order Asterales; family Asteraceae; genus Helianthus; species Helianthus annuus. The sequence goes on along the minus strand of NC_035445.2, from coordinate 22,655,097 downwards.
AAACCCTCCTTAAGCTAATCATACCATGTAAGTATTGTCTGTAGTAATTGTAACATGTATTTCACCCCGAAGTATAAAACTGAAAACAGTAAAGAGAAAGGGGGGACATGAACTCACAATATTGCGTCTTTAGTATGTGTAACCCAAGTCTCCTCAGCCAACACGACTACCTACAATGGTCTAATGTCTATTAGACGAATGGGTCGTGCCTTGTCTTAGTATTTATGTTTTTGAGTTATGTTTCCGATGTTATTCCAGGTTATAATGATTATATTTGGTTTTGGAATAATCGTTTATACAGTATTTCTGAATTAATACTTTTTAAGTATTCGTACTCGTATTTCCTTCCCAAGGATGGGGGTATCTTATACATGTATTTTCGTATTTGTATTTGTATATCTTGCCAAGTGACGGCGTCGCATTTCGGTATATTGTTCTAAATAAAATATATTAATATATTCCCAATATATTTTTCCCAAAATCATGTATTTCAAGTCTCACTTAAATATATTTAAATTATTTGTCTAAAATATCTTAATTCTCAAAAATATATATATTTTTCCCAATGGATCGCCTTTGTGTTATTATCATGTTTGGATCGCTTTTAAGTTTCTGTGATGGATCTTTTTTTTTGGTCAAAGTGTTCAAAATGTGAAATTTTGTCTAAGTCCTTGTTTGTTGTTGTTGTGCAGGCATCTACAAATGTGTTATTCGATCCAGTTCACAACAGTTGTGTGGATTTAGATGTGGAGAAATGTCCGCTATTATCTGAGTTTAGCAGTATTTTGACTTATATGGATCGCATTCCAGTGAAGAAAGCTATGACTGAACAAAGGCCGTTGTATCGATCTCATATCAGTAGATTTTGGAACAGTGCAAAGTATGACGGGGAAAACAAGGTGATTTCAGCAGAAGTGGAAGTAAATGGAAAGATAGAGACTATACTAGTGACCGAAGCATTGGTTCGAGAAGTTATGAATTTTCCTGATGAAGCAAACTACCCAACTAGATTTCCTGAACGAATGGTGAAGGGTTGCATGCTACGTTTGGGATACAGAAGCACGTTGAATACTGGGAACTACTTAAAGTCAAAATTTCAGAAATCATTCAAGTTCTTGATTCACTGTATTTTGATTTCCCTGAGTCACACAAAGGGTAGTTATGACCAAATGAGGGATTATCAAATGAATATGTTAACTGCTTTAGTGTTGAACAAGAAATACAACTTCTTGCACATCATTTTTCATTATATGGTGGAGAATCTAGCGTCAGATGTTAGAGTTTGGAGATATCCACGTTTTGTTCAAATGATGATTGATCGTGCTTATCCTGGTATTGACAGAGACATTAAGGATGATCTTCTTGTTCAAGCACACATGTCTAATATCTCGTTGAAGAACTTAGTCAAGTACCATCCTCATCATCCAGAGCCGGAGTTGGTGATTGAAAACTTCGGATTACTTAAAGATGCAAGTTATGTGGATCCTGATCCAGAAAGTCATCAAAACTGGAGAAATGAAGAAGAAATGAAAGAAGCATTGTATGCTGCGGAGTTGAAGATAATTCAGGGTTTCAAACCAACAAAGAATGAGTGGTATGTGAAGGAGTCTGGGCGCAGACGTAGACTTGTAACTCATGTAGCTGAAGGTGAAGGTTCTTCTTCAAAGCCAAGAAAGAAACAAAAGAAGAAGGCTGAAACTGTGTTAGTTGATGAGTCTGAAAAAGAAGTTCCTGAGGTGAACATTGAAAGGGAACAAGAGGCGGCTAGTGTAGCACATATTGAAATTCATACAGATTTGTTTACTGATAATGTTGACATTTCACAGGAGAAAGAGAAAGTGGTAGATGATGTTGAAGGCGACGATGTTGATAAAGACACTACTAGTTCTTCTAGTGGGTCTATGTTTGAAGTGGTTGATGCAAGAGAACGTGAAAGGCGAATGAGAGAGGAGGTAGAAAAGGAGAAGTTACTTAGAAAGAGAAAGATAGAAGAGAAAGAAGATGCACCTTATGAACCTTCTCCAGAGCATGTTTCAGCATCACAATCTTCTCCTAAGGGTAAAAAGAAAGCTGGAGGTCGAAAGAAGGCTACTCCAAAGTTCAAAGTATCAAAGCGCCCTCAAAAGATCATGCAAACACAATCTACACCTCCACAATCTCCAATACATCATTCTCCTCCTAGACAATCAACACCACAACAATCCTCAAAACAACCTACACCTCCATCACATTCAACACCACCCAGACAACCTGCTCCACAAAGACAACCATCTCCTCTGTTTCCACCATCACCACCTCCACATCAACAATATTATTCTTCTCAAGATCTTTTTGGCACACCTCCAATTGCTCAAGCACAACTTGGTTCTTCAAGTAGAGGCCTTGCGATACCGCATGATAATCTGCTAGATGTTGATTTTGATTTTGCAAACAATTCTCAAGTCTTGAAGTTGGAAAAGAGAATTGATGAGGTGATAGCAGAAAACAAAAAGTTGGCGGATGAATGCAAAAGAATTGCTGAAAGAGAAAAGTCTCTTGCTGGAAAGGTGCAGAGATTAGAAGGTGAAAACAAAGTGTTGGAACTGAAGATTGAAGTTGATCAGACGGAAATTGATGTTTTGAAAGTTCGAGTGTCGGAGTTAGAAGAGGAGAAGAGTCGTCGAGAAAGTGAAAACGAGTACTATAAGTTGAAGAATAAAGAGCTTATGGCTGCTAAAGCATTGCATGAACACAAGTTCTACATGCTGAATAGAGTTGTGGAAAGCATGTTAGAAACAACAGTGGATCAGAAGAATGAAGAGTTGAAGTTAGAGGATCTTCGTGCTGAACGTAAAGCAGAAGTAGAAAGGCAAATGAAAGATAAAGGTAAAGCTGTTGAAGGAAGTTCCGTAATGTCTATTGTGCCTTCAATGGTGATAGATAATCCAGTGCCTATATCCTCAGTTCCTGGAATAATTGAAGAAGAAATTCAATCGCCAAAGTTAATTGGTGGCGAAGAAGAAGAGGATGATGAAGATGATGATGAGGAAGAGTTTGTTTATTCTGCAAGCAGTCACAGTTCGAAAGGTGATGATGATGATGATGCTGCAGGAGGCTCAGGTGTGAGAGTTACTGAAGCTTTAAAAGAAAAAGTCGTTGAAGATCTGCTAAACGATACAGTTAATGAAGAAAGTGGGGAAGCTGAGAGAAAGGGGGAGTCGAGTAAGACTCAGATTGTCGAACATCATGAACCGTTGTTCTTATGTCTAGATGTGTATAGGGAGATGTTAAACGATGTAAATCCCGAGAATCCAATTGATCTTGAAGCTGATCTGGAATCTTTTGATATCAATAAACAGAAAGATTACAAGTATAACTATGTTGAGGATGCAGATCAGTACGATAGGGTTGAAGTAGAGGATTGTTCTGATAATGAGGATGTCCCTGAGGATACATCAAAACTTCCGACGTTAATGGAGTTCTTTGCAGCAGAAAACAGAGAAGAGTTGCGTTAGAAAGTGACTAAAGCGGTGAATGAAAATGTGTTCGAGTGTTTGAGAAAAGAAGCTGAACAAGAAAGTCAATCAAATGTTGAGAAAGAAGATCATTCAAAATGGTTTAAAGACAGTCATGAGAGAAAGTTCAAAAGGCCTTTAAAGTTTTTTCAACGTGATAGATCTATTTCTCTTGGTGACATTATAAGTTGGGGTTTTCTTCCTCAAGTCAACGCTTATGCAGTGAGAAGAGAATATGGTGTCCAATACTTTAAACGTTTATATGACATTATGTCACTACCATGGTGGGATGTTGATGAGTTATCTCAGGTGAGAACATTGGAGTATCAGGTGAGACAGAATGATAAGGCGATGTGGGGATATATTAAGTATGGGAATCTGAGAGGATATCTGAAATGGAAGCCTCATCGTCCAAGATGTATTCAAAGGGTAGATCCTGTGACTGACGTGACAGAAACTATTCTGAATGTAAAGCCTCCAAGAACCATGACAACAATTCCTATGCCAGAAATGGAGCAAGAATTTTATAAATGGTTCATTGACTGGGTTTACAGCTGTCTGACAACTGAAGCAATCATAACGTACAGAGCTGGTGGTGAGCTGAGATATATTCGTGTCTATGATCCGATGTGGCTGGTGAATTGTTCGGCAAAAGACATTGAATGCTTGTTTATTCACAAGATTCGTTATAAAGAAGAAGATAAGGATCAAGCTCAACAGTTCCAACGCGTTGTATCACTGTGCTTTCAAAAAGGAATCAATTCCGAAAGCAAGTGGAAATCGTCATGGTGGGAGTTAGATGAAAAGATGAAGAAGAAAGCAAAACGTGAACGTGAACGTGAAAATCATAGGATGGAAGAGAAAAGAGGAAAGTTCTTGATGAAACAACAGGAAGAAGAGAAGGCAGAGAAGCGAAAGCGTGAAAAGATCAGAGTTGCTTTGAGCAGGAAGCCTAAAGGGCGTGAAGAAAATTACAAAGCTGCTATCTGAAGACCAATTTTTCAAGACAAAGACTTCGGCTTCATCCAAGGGGGAGTTTGTTGGTGCATAATGTCTAAAGCCTGCGTCTTTGTAAAGTTAGATTATCGTATATGGTCTAGATAGGTTGTTTTGTATTAGTTCAGGGGTTGAAAATGTAATGTTATGTTGCTGGACCGCTTTTGTGACATTTGTCCACAAAAGCGAACCAGGCTGGATCGCTCATGTGGACATGTCACATGAGCGGTTCACAATCTCTATATATACCCCTGAAGTCGTTTTCATTTGTAACGTTGTCTTGTACTCTACGTCGAACTGCTGACCGTGTGGCAATCGTTATTAAGTGAAGTAAAAGTGTTTAAAGTGTGAATTCATCTGTTTCTACTCCTTTCTGTTACGTTTGTCTTTGTATCATGCTGAGATTGTGTTTCCGCCACATTTTCAGTAAGCACTAGCTCTGATTGACTCATTAGTGTGGTCAAAACTGATCCTACAACTGGTGTGTATGATGGATTGACGATCTCACAGTTTATAGAGAAAATTGAGAGTCAGGATCTTGAACAGCAAAAGATCGCAAGGATGAATAGTCCGAGTGGTCAACAGGATGTAAAGATGTACTACCGGGGTAGTGTTCCAGTTACTGATCTGAAAGAAGTCCGAAGATTCAAACTGCATTCAGTGCTGGTGATTCATCTGAAAAAGCTGATCAGGGTTCAAACAAGAGTAGCAGCGGATTTTCATCATTTCCGAGTGTGAATCCGAAAGAGACTAACACGAGTTTTCAGTCTTAGAGTACAAAAACAGGAAACGGATACGTGATTCAATGCAACATAGCTCTCAACCTTCCAGAAGGTCAAAGCTTCTCTGAAGACACTGCGAAAGACCACATGGCACTTCTTGGTTCAGTTCTGTTATCCTATGAAGGTCTTGTTGCTGGTCGGATCGGAAATCCTATGATCACAAAAGAGGATTACGATCAAATAGACGCTGAGGAAATGGAACTCATGCACATTAAATGGTGTCTCGCAAGTGTTCTTCGTCGGGCTGAGAAATTCAAAACCATTACTGGGAGAAATGACTTTTTAGATGCTCATGTTTCAACTTTAGGTTTTGATAAATCTAAAGTTACTTGTTTTCGATGCAGGGAGAAAGGCCATTTCAAACGGGAGTGCAAGAGAAGAGAAGCTAGCGGAGCACAGAATCCATTCGGGAAAGATGATTACTATTGCAAAGCTATCTATCAGCAAGTTGGTCAATCCCAAGAACCGCAGAGAGCTCACGGGAGAAAGATTGAAGATCCTAAAAGAGCATGTTTGGTAGATTTCAGCTGGAGTAATTACATATCATCTGAAGCCACAGCAGCACGCATTATCGATCAAGATGATGAGAAACTACCAGAAGGTTTTAGTTGGGATATGTTTGTGGATGAGAAGGGAGAGTTTAAAGCTTTCATTGCAAAGATCGTCCGAGAGCCAGATCTGTTTGCTACTTGGATGAAATCTATTGGAGAGACTGTGAAAAATGAAGATGAAAAATTTGTGTCATCTGATGAGAGTTCAAACAGAACTGATAAACTTTCAGAACATTCTGGGGAAGTTTCAGAAGGTTCAGATGAAGGTTTACAGGGTTCAGATGAAGATTTACAGAATTCTGATAAAAGTGTACAAAATGAAAATGTTCAAGAAAAAGAAGTTGTTTTTGGATAAAACACCGTCTGATTCTGATGTATCTGATGGTGATTCTCAGAAGTCTGTAAAATTTGATCAATCACCAGATCACAGCAGCAGTGATGATGAGGAAGAAAAACATATAAATATTGCAAAAACTCATCTATCTCCTGAAAGTTTTCATTTCTATTTTGCAGAAAGAATGGAGAAACTGAAGGAGAAAAGAGGTGCTAAAGAACAACAAGCTGAATCTGAAGGTGATATTCAAAATGCTGAGAATGTTGCTGAGAAGATTACTGAGGTTATGAAAGAAGAAGAAAAGGTAATTGAAGTAGAAAAGGTGGTAGAAGTTGTTAAAACAATCGAAGTTGAGAAGATTGATGAAGTCGTCAAGCCGTGTGAGAAGTGCTTGGAAGCTTGCAAGGATTGTGCATCTAAAGACGACATCATAGCTGAGTATGAAAAGAAGAAGGAGAAGTTATTGTTCAACCTCAACTATGTGAAAGAATCTTACGATGTTTTGAATAAAACAGTAACTGGCCACCAAAAGACAAATTCAGAGAGAGAACAAGCACTAACGATGTTGAATGTAGTTTTAATGACAAAACAAAAAGCAATAAATTTCTACATCGAAGAGAGTGCTAAGTGGAAACAAGAGTTGGAGACAGAGAAAATAGAGAATGAGAGAATTAGACGTTTATTGCAAAGTTATTCTAGTTCTGATTATCTCATTGACCGTATTTACCTAACTGTTGCAGGTATGGAAGCTTTCAAAGATGAGAAGCTGAAAGAGAAGAAAGACTGTGGTAAGAAATCGACTGTTAGTTATAACAAATGTCCACCTCCGATTTCGGATGGTTATTCACCTAGGAGACCAAATGAGGAGCAATTAGAAAAGGCAGTCAATATAAAGCTTAAAACCGACACAACTGACGTATTACCAGATAACATTGAAGTCACGTATACCTCGTCCGATACTGATCATGAGTCTGAATTAATCAAAAAGGTGGTCGATCAGGTGTTGGATACTGATGAGGAGTCTGAGTCGAAATCTGGGTCTGGAAAGTCAAAATCGTCAGTCAACAGTCAAAATTCGTCGGATAAACGGTCTTATAGTAAAGAATTTTTATTGTCAAAGGCAGATTTGAATGATGAAACATTCGAAGTTGTGTATACTTTGAATGGTTCGGACAAATTATATTACAATAAAGAGTTCCCAATAATGAGTATTAAAACGGAACTAATAAACAAAACTTTCAAACTTATAGAAGTTAATATTCCAGAATTAAAAGTTTTGAAAAGTTTTGAAAAACCTAAAAAATATACTTCTAGAGTTCAGCAACGTTTAAATAAGAAAAAGGGCAACAATTTTGGTTCTGGTTTTCAAAAGAAACCTAACCAGAATCGTAGCTACAAAAAGAAAGGTCTTGGTTTTGTTCCACCAGAAAATGATAAAAATATGAAAAATTCTAAAACAAAATCTGAATTTGTGTCAGGTGGAAGTGCCGAGGAGGAACAGCAGAAACCGTTCTGGAGACAGTCTAATAAAGAGTTTCTTGCTGAATGAAAAAAGAATGGAGCTGATGTATGTTATCAAAGAGAGACTAGAACCTGTTATAGATGCAATGAAGCTGGTCACATTGCATGGAATTGTTCGAATAGTGACAAATCAAAACAGGGAGTTTCTCAGAAGTTGAAAGAGAAAGTTGTTGATGTTGATACACCAACCAATAGACCTAAAATTTTTTAGAATTCAAAATTTGAGGTTGGTGAGTGTTCAAAGAAGAACAAGTATGAGAAGAAAGGAAAAGACAACCAGGTGTGGGTTGCGAAGAAAGGTGAAGTGATTGTCGGCGATGAATCTGGTTCCACAAAGCCAGAAGAGCCACAGGTTGAAAAGAAGATCTCAGTGAATGATGAGGAGTTTCTATCATTGAAGTTTGAGGAAGTGAAGAAGAAAGTGGGAAAAACTGAGATTTCAAATCAGTTTTATAAAGAAAAAGATGAATTTGATGTTGAGAAAACATTCAATGGGAATGTTAAAAAGATATTTGGGAAAATGCTTAGTGGGAGAGCAAAGGGGGTTAAAGATTTTTACGCAACTAAAAAGGCTACATACAACCCTACGGCTTAAGAGCTGAAGGCCATCAAGTCTGAAAAGACTTGGATGGAAGTTTGTTTCATATGATAGTCTCAGGACTACGCCGGAGATCCCAAGTTTATATCGAGGATCAGGAATCGGCATCTTTCTAGTGTTTGAAAAGTTTGTTTGTAAGATTTTGAAATGTGTTTAATGTTTGCAGGATGAAGGACTACGCCGGAGCTTCCAGGTTGATAAGTGCGAAGCAGGAATCGGCATCCTAATTGGTAAAATGGTGATGTAGACGTAACATTCCTACAAAGTGATATTGTGTGTTTTTACAAGTGGTTATTTTTTTTTACAATTGGTTTAGAGATTGCTTGATTGCAAATGGTAAATCAGGGACATTAAATTGTACTTGATTTACTACATATGGGTAAAAGATAGACAAAATGATGAACCACATCCTCGTACTTAAAAAATGATAAAACTACAAGTGGTTTTTATCAACACAAATTCATTTTCTGGAAAAATCATTTTGATTAAAACAAACTTAAGTGTTTTGAAATCTAAAATGAGAAAATGGTTTGTGATAGGGGGAGTTCTGATTGTTTATGCCTAGTGAATGACGATTTGATGTGCTTCAGTGTCAGTTGTCAAGTTTCTGTATAGTTTGTATTGTTTTCTATGTTTTTCAGGTGGGTCAATAGTCTTAGTTTTCAAATTTTCTTTGAAATGTGTTTGCAAATTCAAAAATGAGTTTCGTTGTGAAAAGAGGAAATGATAGTACATCAGTGGACTATCACGGCACGCTAAAGAAATGTATAGTTAAAATGTGATGAACAATCTTACTGCGGATGTGTCAGTAGATTTTCGCACATTTAGTAAGTTGAAACGAGATATAAACCTAAATTCAAACTTGCTTGATTCGTGGGTAACTATTCTTGGATATATGGGTAACCCCCGAAATCTTGTTTGAAAGGTCCCATATTCTGAGATACTAGGTCTTTATACTCAGTGATATCTGGGGTATTATCCCGGGACTTCTGCTGAATGGAAGTTCTGACCTAGTTCCCGGATAATACTTTCTGCAAATGCTTGAAAAAGCGCAGCCCTCAGCATGCTGATGAAACAATAAAATTGATAGTCGCTGCTATTGAAATTCAAAAGATCCTCTAAAGGGGACCCACCAAAAGTCGAGCCGTCATCTCTCTGCTGAACGGAAGTTCTGACCTGAGCTATCACGGTTTCGCGCCTAACCCCTTTACAGATATCATCTGTGGTATACTCACCTGTAAGACTGAATATTTGGGATCTGGATACAGGAGTATATTCGAGTGGAGTGATACACAATTAAGTTTAAGTCTCTAAAACATTAATATCGTATCTCGAATCAATTGAAATTTGTGTAAAAATTTAGGTGGACAAACATATTGACAATCTAGGTAAATTGTTTAAAACTGAGAATGTTTAAAGCTTAACGGTGTTGGTGATTTGTCTCAGAAACTGATATGATCTTCTTGCACGAACTCACAAAAATATTGTTTGTAAATATTACATTTCTGTATGTTTGTGTTTACTAGTAGTGTCAGATAATATCTCTCAGAAAATTCAAAATGATTTTAGTGTGGTTTAGCATAAATTTTAAAAAAAAATCAAAAAGATTTTCGACAACTGACGTTGGAAAACTGATTTTCAAAATTCCGAGTGCTAAACATGATGAGCAGCATTTGAGGGGGAGTGTTTGTGTAAAACTAACTGTTTTTCATTAAATCTAACCTTCTTCAAGTGGTTCATCATAGAGATTTGAGAGAGAGTCTGAGTTGGTACAGTTATCTGTTTAGTGGTGCTTATGAGGGGAGTCAAGTGTTGGTGCATAGTTATTTGAAATATTTGTGAAAGAAATTTATTTCGGGGTTGAGATTGTACAGGTAGATAGGTTTCGATTCCTGAAGATCTCTGATGGAAGAGAGCCAAGTTTCAATCCTGGAAATCAATCCTGAAAGCTTGAGTAAAGTCAGTTTCTGATCCTGAAGTTTACGTCTATTGTTGATGCTGATGAACTTAAGGAATCAAGAGATCTGATCAAGAGAATTAGAGTGTTTTAAAGCCAGACAACGATCCTGAAGATGTTACTGAAGAACAAAAGAATGCCAGTAAATCGAGAGGGGGATTCTGAAGATTGAAAAAAGAGAAAGCCCAGAGACTGATCTGGACTGAAGAGTTGAAGACACAGTTTTGCTGTTAGGGTGTATTGGCGACTCCATCAACATCTGAGGGGGAGTCTGTTAGTGCACTACATCTGTTGATTGCGTCTAGGTGTATAGGATCAGGTCTTATATCATATTGTATAGCATAGGGCACGAAATACGAGAAAACAGGAGTCTGTTTGTGTTTTATGACCTAGGTCCGCTTATAGGGGCATTAGTTGTTAGGTTCGCTCCAGATGACATAGTGGTCCGCTTATCTGGACTTGTGTGGTCCGCTCGTATGTGCATGTGACACATAAGCGGATCCAATCCACTATATATAGATGTAGTCATGAGCGGATCTATAGAGGAATAGTCGAATTCCATGCCGAAGCTCTGCCGGTGTGACGATTGAGCTGTAAAACGTTTCAAATCAATAAAACAAGTAGTTAGGAGGAAGAACAAGCTATATCTACTTGCATTTCTTATTATTCCGCATCTGAAACGCAAGAGACAACCTCTGAACGACTCGTTCCGGTCAGCAAACGATCCTACAAAAGTGTTGGCTAACTCTACAACATCGTCAATAGTGCGTGGTCTTGCAGCTTTAACGATGTTACGGATTTCTCCGATTAATCCCCAGATATAACGGGAAATGAGTACCGGTTCTGGCGAGGCCAGGTTAGGTACCACTCTCGCATATTCGAAGAATGTCGAAGTATATCCTCGACAATCTACACCTATCATACGATGACTCAGGAACTTGTTTGCCATTTGTTCCTTTTCGTATTCGGCACAAAATTTTCTTTCGACAAGTCTCTTAAATTCTTCCCAATTCATCGCATAGGCCACCCTTCTTCCTTTTGCTTGTAGCACTGTGTTCCACCATTCTAGCGCCCCTTCTTTGAACAAGTTTGACGCATACATCACTTGATCTTCTTCAGCACATTTACTTATTGCAATTACTGCTTCGGTTTTCTCTAACCATCGCAGTGTTACAGTTGCCCCTTCATTACCTGCAAATTCTGCTGGTTTACAGGCAAGAAATTCCTTGTAAGTCCAACCAGGCGTTGCAGCTTTCATTTTCTTAGGGAGTGGGGCCTGTTGCGGATTGTTATCATGATTATCATAATTGCCGCCTCCATTTACACTATGGCTAAAATTATCTTCCTGAGTACGTTTACTAGGAAGGATTTGTTTGGATTCAACAGGTTTCCTAGCAGCAGCGATGATTTCTGGAATAGCATTGGTTATCCCTTGAGTAATGATATTTTCAATATCTTGTCTAGTCTTGTATTGGTTTTCCTGATTTTGCTTAGGTTGATTCTCTTCATTAACTGGTTCATTACTAGCGTGTTCCATTTGATAATTGGTATAAGTGTAATTTATTAGTGTCAAATAATTGCTAGTTAAATATAATAAAGCAATTACACATAGACACATAAATCCTCACAACACATATCTATAACCAAAATTGTCGATTTTCTCGACTTCTGTTCTGTTTTATAGATTATACCTGCTTCAATACACACTTTTTATCTTACATTGTTTTATTGCTCATTTTACAGAGTTAGTTTTACTGTATTAGTTATAATACAAACAAACTTTTCCAAACCCTCCCCACTATTCTTGGATTACTGGCAGTTCAGTAGTGACGTTCCGTTTCGTCATACTTCCAGGAAATCTTCTCCCTAATTTCCCTGATCCTATTCCCAGTGCCTATCAGTTTTCAGCAAACTGATGAAGCTCGACCAGGTTTTCATAGCTCATTGGCGGATTGGGGACAGGTTCTAGATCAAACTGTGGGAGAAAACTATAGCGACTATTGACTATATTCTGGAATTGCCAGTCATTGGTCCACCATTCTTCCATTTGGCCTAATGGTCGTGTGTGTACTAGTGGGTCTGGAATAACTGGTTCTAGGTTTATTGGGAATTGGGCTGTAGCAGGATAGGAGAAGAGATTATTGTTGACAGGCTCAATGACGTCACAATTGGCCAGTAGACGGTCTATTTCGTCCTGGAATGTGATCTCCTCCGGTTGTTTAGAGCTTTCTCCAATCTCTATTCCCTTTTGCTTTAGGTCTATCCCTATTTCTGTCCCTGCTTGTTTGGAACATTCTCCGATTTCTATTTCCTTTCCCTTGCTCACACTCACAGGATTTTCTATTTTAGGGAGTCTCCTAGTTGCGGGTTTCCTTCTACGCACTTTTCTCCATCCTACATATCTTCTCCTCTTTTTAGGTTTTGCTTTTTCCAGCGGTGGAGCTTGGAATTCAAGGGGTTCCTCTATGTCAGCAATGTAACCAGTGAAGTTATGGGAGACTTCAATTGGCACAGGATAGAGGTTGAGGTTCTGAAACGCCTCGGATAGCTCACTCATGCTGTGTAGCATATATGCAAAATGCACAAAAATGCTAAGTTAAAACTTTGGAACAAAGTTTAACAAATAAACATTTTTATTGCACACTAATTTGTACAACATAATAGCAAACAGAACACACTCAGATTTATTTATTTATTTACTGGGAAGTACTTATTTCTAGATTTAAAGATTTGCATTTTCTGCTACGGTAGCGAGCAGATACAGATTTGCCCATTTTTCATCTAGGTTATTTTCCCCTGGTGGATTATTGCTAATTTCCTGAATCTCTGGGTTAAATCTCACTCTCTTGGTTTGGGGTTTCTTTTTCTCTTGACCCTTTCTAATAATCAAATTCCTTTTCTCCGGGGTAAGTGGATTTTCATAATTTGCCTTTCGAACAAAGATTCCTTCCTCTAACTCGATAGGATATTTGGAGGAAGAGGTTCCCTGTTCTTTAGGTGTACTATCTAATTTGCGATAGATAGCAGAAATCTTTTGTTTACCCATACTGTAATTTCAACCATTAATCAGTTAGTAAGCATATATTCACAGAATGACAAATAAAGTTTTCCTAATTGTTTTCCAAAGGGGCTTAAATCAATTAGAACAGTGAGCTTAATCAGTAAGCTTAAAACAGTGGCTCTGATACCACCTTATTTCTATCACGGCCCCCGAACCGGTTTGACCCGTTTCAGGAGCCGCGGGACAGAAATCCTGTGGTATTTAATTTAGGCGACAGCGGAAGACTTTTAAAAACATGATCTTTTAAACTGTTCGTTTCATAATTTAGGGATAAATTCTCGTAATTTACAATAATGTGATTTCTCGGGGAAATCTTTATTTTTCAAAACATGTTTCTTTTATTTATTTACATTGAGCCACTTTTCTAAGCTGGGAGTGCTCCACGGCACTTTTCTTTGCTCATACCATATCACCTGAAACATGTTTGAAAAAGGTTTTGTCAGCAGGGAAATACTGAGTGAATCATTCAGTTTACTGAAAACGACACATTTGTTATAATCTACAGTATTAAGGGGAATTACAATGTTTCTGATATCAAACCAACTACCCACAGTACTTGTCACTCGACTACCCATTGGCTATCTCGTTGTCCAAATGGTGTCTGTGACTGTGGTCAGATCACCCCTTGGCTAACTCGTTGTCCAAGTGTGACGGGAAATAAGTAATGTATACAAAACCCCACATACCGGCTGTAACTTGGTGATTACATAGACTTAATCCCTGTAATTATAACTTTAAAAATAACTTGGAGTTTTGTAAAATAGTTGATAAAAAGAGAATGACTCACTTTGCAGATTTTACGAGCAGAGTTTAAGCCTTACTGATTTGCCTGTGATTAACCTAATTTAAATAAAATGCACACACACAAACGGGTTAGTAACTAATTCAGCGTTTACGTCAATTCACGAGATTAAACCCTCACAACAATTAATAAGTGCAATACTTAATAATTCAATGGATTCACAACGAATGACAGAGCATAGTCCGAATTCGAACAGCACTCAAACATTCAAGTTGAAATCACAATGAATAACAAAGTATCAGCTCAATTTGAGCAGCACTCAAACAATCGTTGGATAGTTATAATCGATCGGACGTTGAATCGTAATAGCGATCGAGTTATTACCCTGATTGCGGCAGCACCTCATGATTCGTGTGTGTGTTGGGGACTGTTTTGAGTATAACTCGACGTACACAGAAGGTATAAACGTCGTTCTAAAGGCAGAAGGCAAGTCCCAAGGTCGGCTATTTATACTAATTTTTGGGACTCCCTTACGGACCGTATGCCTGATCCCTTACGGTCCGTAAGCTAAGCAGTCTAATTATAGGCTGCCTAGGCTCGGGACTAGCTTGCATGAATCAACTATTTTGACAAATCAGATTGTACCAACGTTTTATTTAGATAAACGTCCAACTAGGGTTTGCCCCCTTGAGTTTTAGGGGCCCTGATCATGATTCCGATTGTTCTGAAAATTTTAGGGCTAATGCAGAATTACTTGGGTGTCTCAATTAGGGTTTTCTTATTGACTAATTATCGTCTTAATTATTTTAGTGACAGTTGTTACAGTATTTGTCACATTAAACTGAGTACGTTTACGCACCATTTTGCGTATAATTCTCCAGAAAGCGATGTAGAGTTTAAAATCGAACAAAAGTCAAAACATGAAAAATGTAAAACTCCATCAAACAATCATTGGGATCAAATAACATTGTTTTATTGATAATTGAACTGTTCATAACGATTTCGAGCTCAAATGTTACAGTCTTCCCCACTTGTGGAAATTTCGTCCCGAAATTTATTTAGAGGAAACTTGTGGAAAAAGATGCGGATATTTTGCCTTCATTTGATCTTCACGTTCCCAAGTAAACTCGGGTCCACGTTTAGATTCCCAGCGAACCTTGACCAAAGGAATGCGCTTGCGTTTAAGCCACTTGACTTCATGTTCCATGATTTCCACCGGTTTCTCAACAAATTTCATTGTTTTATCAACACGAATTTCGTCAAGCGGTATGTGGAGGTTCTCATCAGCTAAACACCTCTTGAGATTGGACACGTGAAAGGTTGGATGAACATTTCCAAGTTCAGGAGGTAACTCAAGTCTGTAGGCTACCTTACTGATTCTTTCGACGATCTTGAATGGTCCAACGTATCTAGGTGCAAGTTTTCCTTTCTTTCCAAATCTGATCACACCTTTCCAAGGTGAGACCTTAAGTAATACTCGATCACCGACTTGAAAATCCAAGGGCTTGCGTTTTAGGTCCGCGTAACTCTTTTGACGGCTTCTAGCTGTCTAAAGGTTATCACGAACATTCTTAACCTTATCTGTTGTCTCTAAAATGAGGGCAGGTCCAGTAAGTTGAGCCTCGCCGATCTCATTCCAGCAGACTGGTGAACGACATTTTCGACCATAGAGAGCCTCGAAAGGAGCCATGTTGATGGTGGACTGATAACTGTTGTTGTAGGAGAATTCAATCAATGGAAGATGTGAATCCCAACTACCACCAAAATCGATCACACAAGCTCTAAGCATATTCTCCAGTGTCTGGATTGTTCTTTCAGATTGACCATCCGTTTGCGGATGATAAGCTGTGCTCAAATTAAGTTGGGACCCCATAGCAGATTGCATGGTTCTCCAAAAATGAGAAGTGAAACGAGCATCTCTGTCAGAAATGATGTTCAAAGGAACACCATGTCGAGCTACAATTTCATCCACGTAGATTTGAGCAAGTTTGTCAGCCGAAAAATCCTCACGGATTGGCAAGAAATGCGCTGATTTGGTAAGACGATCAACGACTACCCAGATGGCATCGTGACCTTTCTTTGTGCGCGGGAGTTTGGTAATGAGATCCGTAGTAATGTTTTCCCATTTCCAAACTGGGATCTCTGGTTGCTCCAATAATCCTGAAGGACGCTGATGTTCAGCCTTAACCTTAAGACAAGTAAGGCATTTGGATACGTATAAGGCAATGTCTTTCTTCATACCAGGCCACCAATACTGAATACGAAGATCCTTGTACATCTTATCTGAGCCACGATGAATAGAATAACGAGACTTATGGGCTTCATCCATAAGCAGGGTACGAAGATTATCTTGGCTCGGGACCCAAAAACGGTCCATGAAGTAATACGATCCATTGTCCTTCAGTTCTAGAGTAGGAGTTATGTGATAAGGAAATTCCCTATCCATCAAACCTTGTGAAACACAAGATTGTTGAGCCTGAGAAATACAGGATTGGATATCGAATTGAGCTTGAATAACAGATTGGACACGAACACAATGAAGCTTAGTACGTTCCTTGCGACTCAAAGCATCGGCTACGACATTCGCCTTACCAGGATGGTAGCGAATTTCGCAGTTATAGTCATTTAGAAGTTCAACCCAACGTCGTTGCCTCATGTTGAGCTCTTTCTGATTGAAGATATGCTGAAGACTTTTGTGGTCCGTGAAAACCACACATTTTGTACCGTACAAATAGTGTCTCCAGATCTTAAGAGCGAAGACAACTGCACCCAACTCAAGATCATGAGTGGTGTAGTTCTTCTCATGTATCTTCAATTGTCTTGATGCGTATGCTATGACTTTGTTTCTTTGCATCAGGACGCAGCCAAGACCTAATTTAGATGCATCGCAATAAACGACGAAATCATCATTGCCCTCAGGCAAAGTTAGAACAGGCGCGTTGCAAAGTTTTTGTTTCAAAGTCAGGAACGCTTCCTCTTGTTTGACTCCCCAATCAAATGGCTTGTTCTTCTGAGTTAGAGCAGTTAGAGGAACTGCAATCTTTGAGAAATTCTCAATGAAGAGGCGGTAATAACCCGCTAGACCAAGAAAAGAACGAACTTCAGTAGGAGTAGTAGGTGTATCCCAATCCTTAATCGCACTGATCTTGGAAGGATCTACATAAAAACCTTGTTCGTTGACAATATGCCCTAAAAATTGTACTTCTTTAAGCCAGAATTCACACTTGGAGAATGTGGCGAAAAGTTGCTCTTTCTTTAGGAGTTCCAAAGTAAGACGAAGATGTTGCTCATGATCAGCTCGTGTCTTATAATAAATCAAGATGTCATCAATGAAAACGATGATGAACTTATTCAAATAAGGCTTGTAGACCCTATTCATCAAGTCCATGAAAACAGCAGGAGCATTAGTCAAACCGAATGGCACGACTGTGAACTCATAATGCCCATAACGAGTACGGAACGCTGTCTTGGGAATATCTTCTTCATGCACACGAAGTTTATGATATCCAGATCGCAGATCAATCTTTGAAAAATAAGAAGCGCCTTGCAATTGATCAAAGAGATCATCAATGCGAGGTAAGGGATATCGATTCTTGATGGTAAGCTTGTTAAGCTCACGATAATCGATACACATCCTACAATATCCATCCTTCTTCTTTACAAAGAGAACGGGAGCACCCCAAGGTGAAAAGCTAGGACGGATGAAACCTTTGTCAGAAAGTTCCTGCAGCTGTTTAGACAACTCTTGCATCTCGGACGGTGCAAGACGATATGGAGCTCTGGCAACGGGATTTGCACCAGGTACGAGATCAATACGGAACTCGACTTGGCGTGCTGGAGGTAGACCAGGTAACTCTTCAGGGAAAACTTCAGAATAATCCCGAACGACCGGAATATCTGAAATAGACTTACCCTTGCCTTTATCTGCTGTAACATGTGCTAAGAAAGCCACATAGTTCTTCCGTAGATACTTCCGTGCTTTAAAACAAGACATGAGTTTGAGACCACCGGCAGGCTTCTCACCACGAACCTGTAGGATCTCGCCTGTCGACAGCGGCACACAAACAATCTTCTCAGAACAAACTATCTCTGCGCGATGCTTAGATAACCAATCCATACCCACTATAACGTCGAAGCTTCCAAGTTGCATTGGCGTGAGGTCGATAGGAAAAATATGGTCGTTAAGGTTCAAATGGAAGTTGCGTAGAACAGAATTAAGAACAATGGGTTCACCACTGGCAACCTCTACTGTCAAAGGTTTACCTAGTTTCGTTCTAGACACACGAAGCATTGGCTCAAAAGACAATGACACAAAACTCTTGTCGGCACCCGAATAAAAAAGAACAGATGCAGGCTGATTATTAATAAAGAACGTACCGTTCACCACTTCATTGTATGCTTGTGCCTCTTGAGCATTCATGTTGAAGACTCGCCCTCGAGCCTGAGCCTGATTCTAGTTTGCATTCTGGTTCTGGTTGGCTAGTCTTGGGCACCGGTTTCTGTAACGGGTCAGATCCCCACAGTTATAACAAGCACCTGGTGGGTATTGTGGTCGTGCAGCTTGACCCTGTTGCTGAGCAGGAGGCTGAGCAACTTGTTGAGCAGGGTTCTGAACTGTGCGATTTTGAGCAAACCGACAAACATTGGCAAGATGACCTGACTTCCCACAGTTAGTACAGAAACGACACTGATGTTGCGGCTGATGGTGACTGTTGCATCGATTGCACAAAGGTGCACTTCCTGAATAGGGCTTCTTTGCTGGAGGCTGTGCGGGTTGGTTGGGAGCTGCCTGGTTAGCTTGGGCAGTGACAGCATAGTTTTGGGAAGCCTTACGCTTCCTTGCCCTTTTTGATGAACCAGAATCCTTTCCATTCTTGTTTTGACCTTTCTTGCTATCTTCCTTGTCAGACGACTGTTTCTTGCCCTTGTCACCCTTCCTGTGCAATTTATTCTTTCGAATCTGCGACTCAGTCAGTGTCGCTGATAACTCGATTGCCTGACGGAGTGTGGTAGGGTTGCTACCAGTAATAATGTCTTGTACCGAGTCAGGCAGGCCATTGATGTACCTTTCGATAGCCTTGTCGAGTGGGGCGACCATAGTCGGGCAAAGCAGACTCAACTCCTCAAACCTATCAGTGTATGCCCTGTGCTCGCCACTATCTTGTTTCAAGTCATCAAACTCCTTCTCCAACGCTCGCTGCTCATGACGAGGACTAAACTCCCTCATCATGAGAGCTCTTAGTTCAGCCCATGTCTGAGCTAGAGCCACTTCTGCACCACGGTCTCTCATTACTCCATTCCACCATGTAAGAGCCCTCTTTTGAAACACGCTCGAAGAAAACTCGACCTTGCGATTATCCGGACACTGAACGTGGCGAAAAGTATTCTCAATGCTCTCGAACCATTGAAAAAGCCTAGTTGCTCCCTCAGAACCACTAAAATTGAGTGGTTTAGCCGAGTTAAAATTCTTGAAATTGCATGTACCATTGTTGTTGTTGTTGGCTTGGTTCCATTGAGCAAAGAGATTTGGGAATTGAGCAGCCATCTGCTGCACAATAATTTCTGCCAGCTTGGCAGTTGCTATCTGGTGTTCGCGTCGAGGAGACATTCTAAAAGAGGAAAACATGAAAGGAAACGAGTGAGATGATTGGATGAAGAGGATGAAATGAAACAGAATCAACAAAAGCAAAGATGGTGGTTACGCATCGCAAAGCAAACAAGCGACACGCAATGTCTAGTCAAAGTAAATGGGTCAAAAATAATGTATCGCGAAGACATGTTCGCCTATAAGTGAACACTTACCCCAAGAGTTCCCAGGTAAGAGTGACTAGTCCGATTATGTGGATTTGTACGAACACTCTAGCCTTAGACAGAAAACTCAGGGTACAGGCATTCACTCTTCCAGTTCGCACGTGTTCACACTATTAAAACCCGAAAACTTTGACGAGACTTTTGAAAATTCAAAAGGGTACAAAACCACATAACACAGGGTTCAAAACCTAGTAATCAATCATCCTAGAACAGATGATTAATTTTCAAAGCGGATTCGGAACCGAAGTTCCCGTTGTGGTTATCACCTAAGGATAGGTGAAGTGCATGTTTTAAAATCTAAACACAAGATAACTTGTGTTAGGGTCCTAGAAAGTTATAGTCTAGGTCAAAGCATTACTAATAACCTAATTCCCAATAACCATTGGCTCTGATACCAACTCTTCTGTCACACCCCAAAACAGTTTGGAAAACAATAAAAGAGGGGTTCAATGTACTCAGATTGACTCCTCGCAATCATGTAAAAGATGGGGTTCTATGTACTCACCTGAGATTGCTTTGAAGTTCTTGTATAACAACCAAATAATGCTAGATCACGGATATCAAACGGCACCTAAAATAGGTAACTACGTTAATATACCGGACCTAAATCAAAGGATCGGATAGTATGTGGGTTCGTAAACCAAACGAGTATGGAGACTCGTGTAATATGGTTTAACAAAGCCTACATACTAAAATGAAACCTAACCTAAGTGCTTACGGCCCATTACGACCCGTTTAGGTAGCTTATGCTACCTTAACGCGTCGTTCGCGTAGAACGCGTTTGGAACGCCTAACATCGTGACCATAAGGTATAACCTCAGAAGGTTACAGCTATGGTCACCTAATGTGTTTGGTCGGATCCCAATGATCGACCAAATGGGTCGGGTTCGAATGTATAAGCGATGGTTTAGATCGCTTACCTTAAGACCCTATATAAGCACTATACTAAAAGTGACGAGCTAAGCATGTTAGAACATACTTAACTAAGTTTAGAAAACAGGTTTGGCATCAAAACAAACGGCTTTGATGCTCACGAGTAGTTTGGTTACAAAATACGCAAGAATGCGCATTTTGGCCGAAACTACAACTCGTCACTGAGCCTAGATAACGTGGTAATCAGTAGGTATAGTCGCCATGGACTATAACCATCGTGATCACGCTCACGTTATGAAGTTCCAATGAACTTCGTGTTGACCATAAGCTGGTCAACGCGGAAAGTCAAACAAAGTTTGACTTTAGCACTAGAAAGCGATTAAAAGAACGAAAGAACACTTACGAAGGGTCCCCGAATGCTAATCTAGATCAAAATGGCTCAGGTATGAAACAAAGGTTTCAACTTAGAGCTTTAGATCAGATTTTGTGGGTTTTAACACAAATGGGGGGTTATTTATAGGAAAAGTAGAACCGTTAGGATCGTTTCTTGAATATCGTGCCACGATCTTATGCGTACACTTGTCAAGATGTTGTGGTGGCTCAAAATGACCCTTAGCTCGTGAGATTGTGAAAGGGCATTGCCCTTTGGAGTGTTTGAAAGGCCAAGTTTTGCAAGAAAACAAAGTTTCTGCATCTGTAGGGGCCATGCGGCCCACGTCAGGATCAGACAAAACTCAGGCGGGCCGCCTGGGCATGTCTGATCTGCACATACTTTCAGAAATGGCAGTTTTGGTCCCTGCTGCGTATTTAAGCCATTTCCGACACTTCTAAGGCCCGTAAAGCAAACTTTAGGGCCCTAAAATGATGCCTAAACATTGTGGACATCAAACATGCTCAAAAATATGTCAGATTTTGGTTCGTTTGGCCGTACGATCGCGGAGTTCGGTTAATTACGACGGAATTCGTATAAGCGTGAAAAACGATCCAAATGACGCGACGAATGGATTTTTCTCATGCCAAACACTAAGGCATAATATTAGGATGCTTACATAAATTTTTGGATGTCCGGATGTATTCAGAACGTAAGTTATGCGCGAAAGTGCAAACTTGTGCACTTTTTGACACTTTTAGCCCCTGAATGATCCAAAAGTTTATTTTAGCATACCAAACCCCTCAAAGCCTATTTCTAAGCTATGTAAAGGATATTTATGGTATGTTTAACTTATGGACATGTTTCGGAATGTTTGTTACAGTTCAAATTGGCATACTTTCGCAATTTGTCAAGTTTAGTCCCTGTAAGCGAATTAACTTGTTTTTGCCATACCAAAGCCTTCAAAACTTATTTCTAAGTTATGTAAAGGTTATTTAAGGTATGTTGAGTATATGTTGATGTTCCGGAGTATTTGTCGCATTAAACTGAGTACGTTTACGCACCAGTTTGCGTATAATTCTCCACAAAGCGATGTAGAGTTTAAAATCGAACAAAAGTCAAAACATGAAAAATGTAAAACTCAATCAAACAAACATTGGGATCAAATAACATTGTTTTATTGATAATTGAACTGTTCATAACGATTTCGAGCACAAATGTTACACTTCCCATTAGCTAGTTCTATCGAGTGCGTGTTACCTAACTTACTTACTGCTAAACCAGTCGTACTTTCGATCCTCTAAAAATTCGAAACTAAATTGCGACGGTATCTAACTATACAGATGCATATCGTTGAGTAATATGGAATGTACTGATATCCAGGCTGGAATTCCTGGCGTGCTCCCCTAGCTCTGCTACTGAGCTTTTATCCTTGTGCCTGATTCCTCTTAGGACAGTATTTTCTGAAATGCTTCTTGCTCCCACAGTTAAGACAACCTTCAGCATGTTTTTGTTTGTCACTCGTCCTGCCTTCGTCGTTGTCGTTGTTTCCTCCGTGATTCTTGCTATCATCTTGACCTTTATTTCCACTTCCAATACCTTGTCTACAGGTTTCCTTGGGATGCCCCCCTCTTACCACAGTTATCACATTTTCCATACTTACATCGCCCGACATGATAACGTAGGAAATTTTCGCACTTAGCTAGGATGCCCCCCTCTTTTCCCTTTTTGGCTTTCTTCTTGTTACTTACCTAAGTAATCATTTTGAAATTTGTGAGCTTTCTCTTTTTATCTCCAGATGACTCTGCAGGAGTTTCCTCTTTCTCTTCCATACCGGAGAATTTTCCTTGCCTAATTGCTTCTTCATTGAGTGCCACGCTTATGTTGATAGCCTCGGTGATCGTTGAAGGTTTAGATGTTGTTACCAGGCTTAGAATCTGAGGTGCCAATCCCCTGATGAAACGTTCGATCTTCCTAGATTCTGGTTCCACCAAACGCGATGCAACTTGTGATAATTCGCCAAATCTCTGCACATATTCGACTATCTTTGGACCTTCCATTTTTAGGTTCCACAATTCAGTTTCCAACTTCTAGACTTCCGCCCTAGAGCAATATCTCTTGCGCATTAGTTCCTTCAGTTCGTCCCACGACAAAGCATATGTAGTAGTTTCGCCCATTGTTTGAACTTGAAGGTTCCACCAAGACAGAGCCCCATCTACAAATAGTCCAGCTACGTACGTGACCTGGTGTTCTGGGGCACATTTGCTCAACCGTAAGACATAATTTGTCTTCTCCACCCAACGCACAAAAGCTAAGGCACCCCCAGTGCCGTCGAATTCTCGAGGTTTGGGGTTCAAGAGCTGCTCGTAAGTGCAGCCGCTGGGTGGGTTATTGCCTGAGGTATCTCCACCGTGCTCAGAGCGAAGGGCCTCGAGTTGTGCGATGGCTTGCGAGATGCGTCCTTGCAGTCCCGACTTTGCTATTGTTGGCAGAGGGTTGTTGGTATCGACGTTCCCTTGTATCGACATCTTCTGAGAAGAAGATTGGTTAGGTCAGGTCTTATTCGCTCGGGGAGTGCATATAGTTGTTTAGAGATCGTACGCGCATACACATATTAGGTTATCATACCAACCAATCACACAATGGTATAATCGTAGTATAACCAAGTAATTTGGTAATTATGTTTAAAGAGAATAGCAAGTAAGCACGTAGTATTATAATTATAGCACACACATGTAGGTCAATTAACGCGCTTAACGAAGACATAGCGGCCGAGCTTTTGTTGGTCATTGGTCACAAAGTATTCGTCGCATGCTTAATGATGATTGGCTTCTCATTATTTCCTGGCCACAATTGTGTTGTCTTCCGAAATGTATCACATCAACAGGGACACAGGGTCACCCTACCCTTGTCCATTAAATATGTTAGTGTACCATAATTACGTAGTCAGATGTAGTGTTCAAAAGTCTTCACAATCTCGGCTTATCATTAATGTCCTACCCAGATGTAATGCAATCCGCATAATCCCGAAACCAACTATACTAGTGACTGAGGTGGAGAAAGAAAAGTAAACTGTCGACATGCGTGAATTCCTTCTCGAGCTTGTATATACGTCAAAGTGGTAACTGCTCTGCTGCTTGGCAGTAGAGAAACGAGCATCAAAACCTAGGAAAGGTGTAATAGCAGCAGGTGAGAGCGCAAAGGAATCTTGATGAAAGTATACTGGCAATAGACAGGGTGGAGGACGTGTCGTCAGTCCAAGCTCCAAAAACTCCGCGGCCTGTATCCCCAAACTGTAGCTGGTGTTACGGGAGTACCCATTCCGCGTGTAGCCTCCCTAATGTGAGGGATGGTAAAGGTCTAAAATCAACATAGTGTATTATAGGAATCATCAAAATGGCTCGCCCAACGACGTGGAGGTGAATGTAGTAAACGGTGCGGCTTGCGAGGTCGTAGAAAATGCTGCTGTAGCAAAAAGGGATTGTTACGCGAGTGCTGACCTGGAGTACCTTCACGGGGTGTGGGTATGTCTTGAAAGAAAGCGATAGGCACGTTGGCGCAATGGACATCAGAACTTGAAAGTTTGGTAAAAATATGTAGTAAGTCACTAACACATTTAGTAGGTCTTGTTATCTTTAAAAATACGATTAGTTTCTTGAAAGCTTTACTTTTAGAGAATATGAAGTTTCACAACTTCTAGTCAAGATTCACAAAAATATTTCTTTATGAAATTTCCTTGTTACACAAGTGTTTATACACTTGTTTAGTTACCTAAAATGCTTTTAGTTCATACAAGTGTTTCACAACTTCTAGGATTTTTCACTTGGTTCTTCCAAAAAAACCACTTGTAGGTCTTTAGATCTACAAGTTTACAACTTCGTTTTGCAAGAAAACTTATGTTTATTCAAGTTCAAGGTTTATGAATGAATGGATGGATCCATCATCTTTCACTTTTCTAACTTTTACAACCTACTAGTTTATGTTCTTAAACATGAACTAGTATGTATAGATGATGATCCATCTCGTTTCAACTAACCAACAACATCAAATAATCACAACTACACATGATTTACACACATATCTTCTTTTTATCCACCCTTTATTTCTTTATGTTCAAGTTTAATGTAAGTTCTTTAGAGTTTCTTAAATTTTAACCATTCAATCAAATATTAACCACCAAAAACAAGATCAAAATGAAGTTTAGAAGCACTTACTACAAGCACAAGGCTAGGGAAGAAACAAGGCGTAAAAGTGGTGGATAAAAGTAAACTAGAGCGGTTCTTGAACTTCCGAGAGCACCGAGCTTGTTTGTAGTACTCCTTGCACCTTTGAGTATATGAGAATTGGTTGAACAAAGTTTGAAAGTGGTGGTAGTGTGGTGGAAGGGTGGCAGCCGTGAGGTGGTGTACGAGGAAAAGCGGAGTTGTTTGGTGTGAGTGTTTGATGAAATGAAATGATGTTTAACCTCTAAACATATATATAACCCAACTTTACTATTACCCTTCATATATTATGTCTTCAAGATACCCCACAACAACAATTAAATAATCAAAGAAAACAAGGGGGTGTACCACCCCTTGTGACCGTCAACATGGTGGGGGGGGGTAGGGGTGGGGGGTTGGGTGGTGATGAAACTTGGTTACTTGATTAGTTAGGATCTAATGGTTTTAGTTAGTATATTAAGTGTGTAGTATAATATAAGGTGTGTTAGGGTATTCGGGGACCCTAACTAGTTCAGAAAAGTGAAAGCAATGTATTTGGTAATATTTTTATGTCCCGGATAAAGTCCGGTTGTTCGGTTGGATGTTGATCCGTTAAAGTGCTAAATAAATCTTTAAAGTGTCTTTTATATTATTTTTAATGATACAATAAATTGCCAACACTTTGGAAAGTGTCTAGGACTATTTTGTCAAGTTTTTGCACTTTACTAGCATTGTTAAATGCTGAATTTTTGGTATTTAGTGCAGAATTCTGCACTTAAAGTATGTTTTAGGCACTTCCGGTCACTATAACTATCTCCTAGTGATGCAGTTTTATGATCCTCACCTCCCTACACTCCCTACTAGTGTACTAATCTATTCCCGGCTCATACTAGCCTCAGAATCAATGTCTGTCTAGTGCTGGCAATGTCAGCATGTTTACTGGGTTATCCGCTTACTGTGCTATCTGTGCTTTGTGCATCAAGTTTGTCACTATTGTTTGTGTATAATAAATGGAGTGACAGTAATAAAATATGATGCATGAGTATGTATGTATCAGAAATCAGAAAGCAGTTTAATCATAATTGTAATCAAGCACAGTAATTAAGCACTAATTAAATATTAATTAATTTGTACGGATATCTGGAATTGTGAGGGTTGTCACAACATATGCTTAAAATGTAATTATGTGCAAAAGGGTATTTTGGCAATTTTGCTAAGGCATATAATCTACCTATCATACAACTAACTAAACGAAGTGACCATAAGGTATAACCTCGGAAGGTTATTCCCTATACAACTATGGTAACATAATATGTTTGGTCGGATCCTAATGATCGACCAAACGGGTCGTGTTCGAAAGTCTAAGCGGTTGTTTAAACCGCTTGACTTACGACTTTACATAAGCACTAAACCTAAAGTGACGAGCTAAACATGTTAAAACATGTTTAACGAGGTTTGAAAATAGGTTTGGTATCAAAACAAACGGTTTTGATACCTTAAAGTAGTTTGGTTACAAAGTACGCAAGAATACGCATTTTGGCCGAAACCACGACTCGTCACTATGCCTAGACAACGTGGTAATCAGTAGGTATAGTCACTAGGGACTATAACCATCGTGATTACGCTCACGTTATGAGGTTCAAACGAACTTCGTGTTGACCATAAACTGGTCAATGCAGAAAGTCAAACAAAGTTTAACTTTCACGCTAAAAACGCGAAAAAGAACGAAAGAATACTTACAAAAGGTCCAAGAACGGACGCTTGACCCAATTATTCTCAGGTATGAAGTGAAATTACTTCAACTTAGAGAGCAATCAGATCAAGGTGTGAGTTGGGAGCAAATGGGGGTTGGGTATTGTGACAACCCTCAAATTTACATGTAACCGTACAGTTTATTAATGATAATAAAAGTACTTGATGACTGTGCTGAATTATTTAACTGCTCTCTGATTACTGTGTTATAATTACATGTGCGTGTTAGCATACTAGTAGTATACAGAAAATTTACTAAATAGTCCGGTATATTTTCCTATGTGTTAGGAATTAATTTCGTTACAAAAATATAGGTCTAAGACGCGTTGCGGAACAATTAAACAAATTAACGAAACAATATCAGACTGAACAACCGGACATTACCCGAGATACGAAAATATTGTCAGAAATATTATTTTATCATTTTAAATTAATTTTGGTCACAAAAATCCCCATACACCATGTAAACATGACATACACCCACTATTCTTGAAAATACCCTTAACCTTCTAACTTAATACCTATTAGTTAACAAAAACTTTCACTTTACCCCCCCCCCCAACCGATTTTTCAGCCAAATCTTCACCAAATATTTTGTTGAGATAATATTCTTGTAATCTTGATTATGGTTGGCCAAGAGATAAGTAATCATGACCATAGGGATAGGGTGGCTCATGGTGTAAGAGTATCTTTACATGCATTGGTCCTTGAGATCACCCATCATTACTAAACCACACTCTCTCACTCACTCCCTTTCCTTATTTTCGGCCCCCCATAACCGAAAACACCACCATCTCCCTCATATCTTCTCCTTCAACACATTCAAGTGCCATTCCAAGCTCCAAAATTAATCCCTAGAAGTTGCAAGTGGAAGAGCTTACAAGGAAGCTTTGTTCAAGTCCTTCTCACCATCTTCTTCTCTTCATTTTTTTTTGTTCTAGATTCCTACCCTAGCCTTGTGCTAGTAGTAAGTCTCTTCACACCCTTGTTCCATCTTATTCTTGTTATGTTTTGTTTGAATGTTCATGACATACAAGAGCTAAAACATTAAAATGTTGAACTTAAAGTTCTGCATAAAAACCATATATAAAAAGGGTGTGTGAAATTTAAATCTGGATGGTTTAGGGTTGGTTAAAGCATGATTGAAGTTTTAACACTTGTTCATCAATAAACCATGGTTAGGGTCTTTGTCTATGCACTTTTAGTCACTTCCACAATATAAACAGCTTGCTGAGTTGAATTTTCAGCCAACTTCAACAGGCTGTAACGGGATCATTTTAAATCGAAAAATGGATTTTCTGAAGCCTAAAATGTGTATTTTGGAATAACTAAACAAATGGAACTGGAATCGTAATTTTTCGAAACCGTTTACTATTTTTAAAAGACTGTTTTTGGACAGCAGCTCAAACTGCATTTTTACTGCAGAAAAAGTGTGTCATATTTGGAGTCATAACTTGAAACCTGAGTAAAATCGACTCATGAAATTTTTACAGTAGTTGGACACTGTTGTCTGGACGACCCTCCAACTGGAATTTCGTCAAACGGACTTACGGTTAATTTTTCGTGAATATTTCCGTAAACTGCAATCAGAAAGTAATAAATCAGATGGCAGTCGAGAAAATGATTTTCTATAAAATATGGGTAACGAACTGGACTCTGAAATTTTTACATAATAAATGTTGGAACATATAGAACCTTCTGTAAAAATTTGAGAATTTTTGAAAAGGATAACTATTTTATTAAAATGCTCGAAAACAGTCCAGTTTTGATTAGTAAAGCTGAAACGACATAAGTAGTGATTTGCGTGTCTAAATGTCGAGTAGGTTATCCGAGAATGATATAACATTTTATATGTCAATAAAAGTGTTATGTGTAATGTTGTATGTTAATCTACGAGTGGGGAATAGATGGGAAACTTATAAGGGCATGAACCGTTAAAGTGATGCATGTTATTTGATAGATACGTGTAGGGACTTTGTGTTCTATTTGAAATCACTAATAAACTAAGTGATAATTATACTAGGGTGTAATGGACCGACCTTGACTATTAGCTATAGTTGAGAATCAAACCGAGCAACCAAGATGAGTTCACACTCTTTCCAAGGCATGGGATTCCCGGTGGGTTGGGAATGGGATTGAATGGCTACTCGAACTATCATTTCTATTAAACTACTTACTACTGTCCTCGGATTGAAGGGCACGTACGTAAAGCCTACGTACACGACCATAAGACCATCAACTCTATCAATTGAAGTCCCTCATTTATCGACTTAATTGCCGAGGCCTATGGCGAGCGGGTTATTAGTTAATAGCGCTATTAGGTTTAACAAACCTCACACCGTGCCAGTCGGACGGGCGTGTACTAATGGACTATGGGTAAAGGGTCAATGCTGATAGACATTGACTTAGGGCACCTCTTACATTTTCGTAGCAGTCGATACGCGTGGTCTAGTAACACATGGGAAGCCCCCACCAACCTTCGCAAACAAGTCAGAAAGACCGCGATACGAATTCATACGATACATGATTTACAAAACGAACAAATAATTTACGAAACGAATGCTATAACTAACAACCAGCTGTGAATTCACTACACTTTGTTGTTGACTCATTGTTACATGCCTTACAGGTCGCTAGATGCTTGGAGCTTGCACGAGGAAGGAGTCGTTGTGGTGTACGGAATGTTATGTTCCGTGCTTAATATTTAAATCCTTATGAACTTATTAAACTTGCGTTTTGGACTTTAAACTTATGGACTATGAATTTATATTTTGATATCACGTATTATGCTTCCGTTGTTTAATTTAAAACTTGGTTAACAGGCTTTTGGTCACCAATTGTATTGTGGTTGGTTTTATTTACTTAAAATACGTTGTTCAATATGATTGGTGGCTCGATCCTGGTCACGTCACGCCTCCAAGCGGTGGTACTCCGCATGGTGGATTTTGGGGGTGTGACAGATTGGTATCAGAGCCATTGGTTATAGTGAACTTGGTTTTAAAAAGGGAAAAGCTTTTTGATAAAACCAGACGATAACCTTTACAGTGCTCAACGATCCACAACGACGCTTCGCTCCACGTGCAAGACTCGACACAATAGGTGGTATGATCTATGTTATATTGTCGGTTAGATAGTCTACACTGTGCATTAGATAACGTGATAATTGCTATATGAACCTTGTGTGCTTACTCTCTACTGTCGTCCCACATTTACGCACTCCTGTGACACTTTCCTCACTTACGCTGCCTTGTTATGAAGATCATGAGCGGACGCGGAGGACGTATCAACCTCACTCAAGCCCAGTTGACGGCTTTAATCAACGAACGAGTTGCTGAGGCACTCGTAGCTGTTCCTACAGGAGGTCCACATGCTCAGTCTCCTGTGTGTACGTTCAAAACATTCATGGATTGCCGACCTAGCACCTTCAGCGGCACAGAAGGAGCTGTAGGTCTACTTCACTGGTTCGAGAAGCTTGAGTCTGTATTTGAGATGTGTGAATGCCCCGAAGACCGAAGGGTGAAATATGCTACTGGAACACTCGAAGGAGCTGCATTAACCTGGTGGAAAGCACATGTTCAATTGCTTGGGTTGGCGGTTGCCAATGCCACCCCATGGAACGGTTTCAAGGAACTGATTAGAGAAGAGGACTGCAGTCGTGACGACATCCACAAGCTGGAAGTGGAATTTTTCAATCTGAAGATGACGGGATCTGAAATTGAGGCACACACGAAGAGGTCAAATGAGCTAGCCATCTTGTACCCTACTATGGTGGACCCTCCTTACAAACGCATTGAGCTGTACCTTAAGGGTTTGGTGCCAGAAATTCAAAGCCACGTAACCTCAGCTAACCTTGGCACTATACAGCAAATCGTCAAGTTGGCTCATCGTCTCAATGATCAGGCAGTTGAGCAGAACAAACTGCCCAAACGTATTAGCGCCACTACTTCTGATACTCTTACCGAAAACAAGCAAAAATGGGATGGAAACTCCAGTAAGGGTTTTGCTTCGGGTCAGTCTCAGCAGCGAAAGACTGAAGACTACCAGAGTCCTGGTCAGCAATCCTCCGGTAATCAAGGACAGGGTGGATATCGGGGAAACCACCCAAAGTGCAACAAATGCAACAGATACCATAGTGGTCAGTGTAACAAGGGACGCTGTCAGAGGTGTCTCAAGATGGGTCATGAAGCCAAGGATTGCAGGAGCTCACGGCCTGCAAATCAGAATCATCAGCAGCAACAGCAAGCACCGCAGAATCAGCAACAGCAACAGGGCAACAGGGGATGCTTTCAGTGTGGCGCTGAAGGCCACTTTAAGAAGAACTGTCCCCAGCTGAACCAGAATCAGAACAATAACCAAAGGAACGGGAACCACAATGGAAATAACAACGGAGGCAACAATGGAGGTAACAATAATGGCAATGGCGCCCAAGGTCGTGTGTTCGTGATTGGCCAAGGGGAGGCAAGGAACGATCCTAACGTTGTGATGGGTAAGTTTCTTCTGGATGATTTCTTTGTTACTGTTTTATTTGATTCGGGTGCCGATACTAGTTATGTGTCCTTGAAAGTTAGCCAAATGCTTAAGCGCACTCCAACACTTTTGAACACCAAACACATGGTAGAAATAGCAAACGGTAAAAGTCTTGAAGCCACACACATAGTTAAGGGCTGTAACCTCGTCCTAGCTGGTCAGACCTTCTCCATCGATCTTATTTCTATCGTTCTGGGTAGTTTCGACGTCGTGATCGGGATGGATTGGCTATCTCATCATCAAGCGGAGATTATTTGCAAGGAGAAAATCGTCCGCATTCCTCGTTCTGGTAATGAACCCCTCATAATTCGTGGCGACAAGAGTGGTGCTCTTGTGAGCATCATCTCTTTCCTTAAGGCCCAGAAGTGTTTGCGCAAAGGCCACACCGCTATTCTAGCCCTTGTTTCTGATGCATCCTCAGAGGAAAAGAAGATAGAAGACATTCCTATTGTGTGCGACTTTCCCGGGGTATTTCCTGAGGAATTACCTGGTCTTCCGCCTCATCGCCAAGTTGAATTTCAAATCGAGCTACCTCCTGGAGCAGCGCCCATAGCTCGAGCACCGTATCGTCTAGCTCCATCGGAACTTGAAGAACTCTCCTCGCAACTAAAAGAACTCTTGGAAAAGGGCTTTATATGT
Organism: Helianthus annuus; assembly: GCF_002127325.2. Taxonomy (NCBI): domain Eukaryota; kingdom Viridiplantae; phylum Streptophyta; class Magnoliopsida; order Asterales; family Asteraceae; genus Helianthus; species Helianthus annuus. The sequence goes on along the minus strand of NC_035445.2, from coordinate 22,622,887 downwards.
CCTAGCTCTTCACCCTGGGGAGCTCCAGTCTTGTTGGTGAAGAAGAAAGACGGTACTTTCAGGATGTGTATTGACTACCGCGAGCTCAACAAGGTGATTGTGAAGAATCGGTATCCTCTTCCACGCATTGACGATTTGTTCGACCAATTGCAAGGGTCGAGTTATTACTCTAAGATTGATTTGAGATCGGGATACCATCAGCTGAGAGTCCGAGAGGAGGACGTCTCCAAAACAGCATTCAGAACTCGTTACGACCATTATGAGTTTCTAGTTATGCCTTTCGGATTAACGAATGCACCTGCAGTTTTCATGGACCTCATGAACCGAGAGTGCAAGCCTTACCTGGATAAGTTTGTCATAGTGTTCATTGACGACATCCTGATCTATTCGAAAAGCCAGGAAGAACACGAGCAACACCTGAGGCTTATTCTGGAACTTCTTCGAAAACAGCAGTTGTACGCCAAATTTTTGAAATGTGACTCCTGGCTTCGCGAAGTCCACTTTCTAGGCCATGTGGTTAACAAGGATGGGATTCATGTTGATCCATCCAAGGTTGACTCGATCAAGAACTGGCCTGCACCCCGTACACCAACCGAAATTCGCCAATTCTTGGGTTTGGCAGGATACTACAGAAGATTCATCAAAGATTTCTCCAAGATTGCGCAACCTCTCACTTCACTGACTCAGAAGGGTGTCACCTACCGTTGGGGTGATGCACAGGAGTCCGCATTTCAGCACTTGAAGGATAGACTCTGTAGCGCACCTATCCTCTCATTGCCTGAAGGCACAGACGATTTCGTGGTTTATTGCGACGCTTCCATCCAAGGACTTGGTTGTGTGCTGATGCAACGTGACAAGGTCATTGCCTACGCATCACGCCAACTTAAGGTTCACGAAAGGAACTACACTAAGCACGAATTGGAATTGGGAGCAGTTGTTTTCGCGCTTAAGATATGGAGACATTACCTGTAAGGTACCAAGTGCACCATTTACACCGATCACATTAGTCTCGAGCATATCTTCAAGCAAAAGGAATAGAATATGCGACAACGCCGATGGGTAGAGCTCTTGAACGATTATGAATGCGCTATCAAATACCATCCAGGCAAAGCCAATGTTGTGGCCGACGCCCTCAGCCGAAAGGATACTATACCTAAGCGTGTATGTGCGTTACAGCTTACCATCCAATCTAGTCTTCCTGCCCAAATTCGTGATGCTCAGGTTGAAGCATTGAAAGCAGAAAACATCAGGGCTGAGTCCTTGCGAGGATCGAGGCAACGGCTAGAACAAAAAGAAAACGGCGCCTACTATGTTAACGGACGCATCTGGGTTCCACTGTATGGAGACCTACGCGAGCTGGTGATGGATGAAGCACATAAGTCTCGTTATTCAGTACATCCTGGTTCGGATAAGATGTACCACGACCTAAAGACTACATACTGGTGGCTGGTATGAAAGCCAGCATAGCAACCTACGTCGGTAAATGCTTGACTTGTGCTAGGGTCAAGGTCGAATATTAGAAACCATCAGGCCCACTTCAACAACAAGAGATACCTAAATGGAAATGGGAGCAAATTTCCATGGATTTCGTTACTGGCCTGCCCAGATCTCAGCGCGGAAACGATACCATTTGGGTGATCGTGGATCGACTGACCAAGTCTGCACATTTTCTGGCTATCAAGGAAACGGATAAGTTTTCTACTCTAGCAGACATCTACCTAAAGGAAGTAGTATCAAGGAACGGAGTGCCAACCTCCATCATTTCAGATCGTGACGCGCGTTTTACTTCTGAACTGCGGCAAGCTATGCATAAGTCTTTTGGCTCACGTTTAGATATGAGCACCGCTTAACACCCACAGACAGATGGGCAATCTGAACGCACCATCCAAACCCTTGAGGACATGCATAGAGCATGCGTAATCGACTTCGGCAATGGCTGGGAAAAGCATCTTCCGTTAGTGGAGTTTTCATATAACAACAGCTACCACACCAGCATCCAGGCCGCTCCGTTTGAGGCATTGTACGGACGTAAACGCCGATCACCTCTCTGTTGGGCAGAAGTTGGTGACAGTCAAATCACTGGCCCAGAACTCGTAGTAGATACAACAGAAAATATTGCTCAGGTACGACAACGAATGGCGGCAGCTCGTGACCGTCAGAAAAGCTATGCCGATAAACGACGAAAACCACTCTAGTTCCAGGTTGGGGATCGAGTGCTACTCAAAGTCTCACCTTGGAAAGGTGTAGTTCGTTTTGGCAAACAAGGCAAGCTCAATCCGCGTTACGTCGGACCATTCGAGATCATTGAGAAAATTGGCAAAGTCGCTTACAGGCTGAACCTACCTGAAGAACTCAGTGGAGTTCACAACGTATTCCATGTGTCGAATCTGAAGAAGTGTCTGTCAGATGAGACCCTCAAAGAGCTCACAATCGACGACAAGCTGCGATTCGTCGAGGAACCAATAGAGATTACGGATCAAGACGTTAAGATTCTCAAGCACACCAGAATACCTCTCGTCCGAGTTCGTTGGAATTCCCGTCGTGGCCCAGAGTATACCTGGGAACGAGAAGACCAAATGAAACTCAAGTATCCCCAGTTGTTTAAGAAAAGTGCAACCACAACTGAGACTGAAGCTACTGAAGAATTTCGGGACGAAATTCCAAATCAACAGGGGGATGATGTGACACCCCAGGAAAACCAAGAAACCAACGCAACTTAACTAGCTTCTCAGTAACCACGTGCTAAATTTCGGGACGAAATTTTCTTAACAGGGGGGAGAATGTGACAACCCTCAAATTTACATGTAACCGTACAGTTTATTAATGATAATAAAAGTACTTGATGACTGTGCTGAATTATTTAACTGCTCTCCGATTACTGTGTTATAATTACATGTGCGTGTTAGCATACTAGTAGTATACAGAAAAGTTACTAAATAGTCCGGTATATTTTCCTATGTGTTAGGAATTAATTTCGTTACAAAAATATAGGTATAAGACGCCTTACGGAACAATTGAACAAATTAACGAAACAGTATCCGATTGAACAATCGGACATTACCCGAGATACGAAAATATTGTCAGAAATATGATTTTATCATTTTAAACTAATTTTGGTCACAAAAATCCCCATACACCATGTAAACATGACATACACCCACTATTCTTGAAAATACCCTTAACCTTCTAACTTAATAACTATTAGTTAACAAAAACTTTCACTTTACCCCCCCCCCAACCGATTTTTCAGCCAAATCTTCACCAAATATTTTGTTGAGATAATATTCTTGTAATCTTGATTATGGTTGGCCAACAGACAAGTAATCATGACCATAGGGATTGGGTGGCTCATGGTGTAAGAGCATCTTTACATGCATTGGTCCTTGAGATCACCCATCATTACTAAACCACACTCTCTCACTCACTCCCTTTCCTTATTTTCCGCCCCCCATAACCACAACCACCACCATCTCCCTCATATCTTCTCCTTCAACACATTCAAGTGCCATTCCAAGCTCCAAAATTGATTCCTAGAAGTTGCAAGTGGAAGAGCTTACAAGGAAGCTTTGTTCAAGTCCTTCTCACCATCTTCTTCTCTTCATTTTTTTTTGTTCTAGATTCCTACCCTAGCCTTGTGCTAGTAGTAAGTCTCTTCACACCCTTGTTCTATCTTGTTCTTGTTATGTTTTGTTTGAATGTTCATGACACACAAGAGCTAAAACACTAAAATGTTGAACTTAAAGTTCTGCATAAAAACCATATATAAAAAGGGTGTGTGAAGTTTAAATCTGGATGGTTTAGGGTTAGTTAAAGCATGCTTGAAGTTTTAACACTTGTTCATCAATAAACCATGGTTAGGGTCTTTGTCTATGCACTTTTAGTCACTTCCACAATATAAACAGCTTGCTGAGTTGATTTTTCAGCCAACTTCAACAGGCTGTAACGGGATTATTTTAAATCGAAAGCCGGATTTTATGAAGCCTAAAATGTGTATTTTGGAATAACTAAACAAATGGCACTGGAATCGTAATTTTTCGAAACCGGTTACTATTTTTAAAAGACTGTTTTTGGACAGCAGCTCAAGCTGCATTTTTACTGCAGAAAAAGTGTGTCATATTTGGAGTCATAACTTGAAACCTGAGTAAAATTGACTCATGGAATTTTTACAATAGTTGGTCACCGTTGTCCGGACGACCCTCCAACTGGAATTTCGTCAAACGGACTTACGGTTAATTTTTAGTGAATATTTCCGTAAACTGCAATCAGAAAGTAACAAATCAGATTGCAGTCGAGAAAATGATTTTCTATAAAATATGGGTAACGAACCGGACTCTGAAATTTTTACATAATAAATTTTGGAACATATAGAACCTTCTTCAAAATTTGAGAATTTTTGGAAAAGGTTAACTATTTTATTAAAATGCTCGAAAACAGTCCAGCTTTGATTAATAAAGCTGAAACGACATAAGTAGTGATTTGCGTGTCTAAATGTCGAGTAGGTTATCCGAGAATGATATAACATGTTATATGTCAATAAAAGTGTTAAGTTCAATGTTGTATGTTTGTCTACGAGTGGGGAATAGATGGGAAACTTATAAGGGCATGAACCGTTAAAGTGATGCATGTTATGTGATAGATACGTGTAGGGACTTTGTGTTCTATTTGAAATCACTAATAAACTAAGTGATAATTATACTAGGGCGTAATTGACCGACCTTGACTATTAGCTATATTTGAGAATCAAACCGAGCAACCAAGGTGAGTTCACACTCTTTCCAAGGCATGGGATTCCCGGTGGGTTGGGAATGGGATTGAATGGCTACTCGAACTATCATTTCTATTAAACTACTTACTACTGTCCTCGGATTGAAGGGCACGTACGTAAAGCCTACGTACACGACCATAAGACCATCAACTCTATCAATTGAAGTCCCTCATTTATCAACTTAATCGCCAAGGCCTATGGCGAGCGGGTCATTAATTAATAGCGCTATTAGGTTTAACAAACCTCACACCGTGCCAGTCGGACGAGCGTGTACTAATGGACTATGGGTAAAGGGTCAATGCTGATAGACATTGACTTAGGGCACCTCTTACATTTTTGTAGCAGTCGATACGCGTGGTCTAGTAACACATGGGAAGCCCCCACCAACCTTTGCAAACATGTCAGAAAGACCGCGATACGAATTCATACGATACATGATTTACAAAACGAACAAATGATTTACGAAACGAATGCTATAACTAAACAACCAGCTGTGAATTCACTCAACTTTCTTGTTGGCTCGTTGTTACATGCCTTACAGGTCGCTAGATGCTTGGAGCTTGCACGAGGAAGGAGTCGTTGTGGTGTACGGACTGTTATGTTCCGTGTTTAATATTTAAATCCTTATGAACTTATTAAACTTGCGTTTTGGACTTTAAACTTATGGACTATGAATTTATATTTTGATATCACGTATTATGCTTCCGCTGTTTAATTTAAAACTTGGTTAACAGGCTTTTGGTCACCAATTGTATTGTGGTTGGTTTTATTTACATAAAATACGTTGTTCAATATAATTGGTGGCTCGATCCTGGTCATGTCACGCCTCCAAGCGGTGGTACTCCGCATGGTGGATTTTGGGGGTGTGACAAGTATTTATAGGAAAACCAAGACCGTTAGGATCGTTTCTTGATAAATGTGCTTCGATCTAGGCCGTCCAAATGGGCACATGGTTTTGTAATACTAGGGGTGCTCAAAAACCATCAAAATTTGCCCATAGAATGATTTAAACCATGTTCAAATCAAAGAAACCCAGCTGCTGATTTCAGAAAAACAGTTTGCTGATCTGGGGAGTTCAGGCGGCCCGCGTAAAGATACGTCAAACCATACGCGGCCCGTGTAAGGGTGTTTCACAGAATGTCAAAACAGGCCCCTGCACTTCAGAAACTTGGATTTGATGCATTTTTGGCACGTTTAAGCCTCGTTAAACTCATTTCAAGGCTCTAAAATGAAGTTAAAGTATATGGAAGTTGAAACATGCTCAAAAACATCTAGGATGTTGGCTCGTTTGGTCATACGATCGCGTTGTTCGGTTAATTACGATGAAACACGAACGGTTGCGAAAAACGATCCAAATTAAGCGACGAATGGAATTTTATCATGCCAATCACTAAAATAAAGTATTTTAATGATTACATAAATTTTTGGAAGTCCGGATATATTCAGAACGTAAGTTATGTGCGAAAAGTAAACTGTCAACATGCGTGAATTCCTTCTCGAGCTTGTATATACGTCAAAGTGGTAATTGCTCTGCTGCTTGGCAGTAGAGAAACGAGCATCAAAACCTAGGAAAGGTGTAATAGCAGCAGGTGAGAGAGCAAAGGAATCTTGATGAAAGTATACTGGCAATAGACAGGGTGGAGGACGTGTCTTCAGTCCAAGCTCCAAAAACTCCGCGGCCTTTATCCCCAAACTGTAGCTGGTGTTACGGGAGTACCCATTCCGCGTGTAGCCTCCCTAATGTGAGGGATGGTAAAGGTCTAAAATCAACATAGTGTATTATAGGAATCATCGAAATGGCTCGCCCAACGACGTGGAGGTGAATGTAGTAAATGGCGCGGCTTGCGAGGTCCTAGAAAATGCTGCTATAGCAAAAAGGGATTGTTACGCAAGTGCTGACCTGGACTACCTTCACGGGGTGCGGGTATGTCTTGAAAGAAAGCGATAGGCACGTTGGCGCAATGGACATCAGAACTTAAAAGTTTGGTAAAAATATGTAGTAAGTCACTAACACATTTAGTAGGTCTTGTTATCTTTAAAAATACGATTAGTTTCTTGAAAGCTTTACTTTTAGAGAATATCAAGTTTCACAACTTCTAGTCAAGATTCACAAAAATATTTCTTTATGAAATTTCCTTGTTACACAAGTGTTTATACACTTGTTTAGTTACCAAAAATGCTTTAGTTCATACAAGATCCGGGTTTTAACAAAACTAGGATTTTTCACTTGGTTCTTCCAAAAAACCACTTGTAGGTCTTTAGATCTACAAGTTTACAACTTCATTTTGCATGAAAACTTATGTTTATTCAAGTTCAAGGCTTATGAATGAATGGATGGATCCATCATCTTTCACTTTTCTAACTTTTACATCCTACTAGTTTATGTTCTTAAACATGAACTAGTATATATAGATGATGATCCATCTTGTTTCTACTAACCAACAACATCAAATAATCACAACTACACAAGATTCACATGATTTACACACATATCTTCTCTTTATCCACCCTTTATTTCTTTATGTTCAAGTTTAATGTAAGTTCTTTAGAGTTTCTTAAGTTTTAACCATTCAATCAACTATTAACCACCAAAAACAAGATCAAAATGAAGTTTAGAAGCACTTACTACTAGCACAAGGCTAGGGAAGAAACAAGGCGTAAAAGTGGTGGATAAAAGAAAACTACAGCGGTTCTTGAACTTCCGAGAGCACCGAGCTTGTTTGTAGTACTCCTTGCACCTTTGAGTGTATGAGAAATGGTTGAACAAAGTTTGAAAGTCGTGGTAGTGTAGTGGAAGGGTGGCAGCCGTGAGGTGGTGTACGAGGAAAAGAGGAGTTGTTTGGTGTGAGTGTTTGATGAAATGAAATGATGTTTAACCTCTAAACATATATATAACCCAACTTTACTATTACCCTTCATATATTATGTCTTCAAGATACCCCACAACAACAATTAAATAATCAAAGAAAACAAGGGGGTGTACCACTCCTTGTGACCGTCAACATGGAGGGGGGGGGGGGGTAGGGGGTTGTTTGGTGATGAAACTTGGTTACTTGATTAGTTAGGATCTAATGGTTTTAGTTAGTATATTAAGTGTATAGTATAATATAAGGTGTGTTAGGGTATTCGGGGACCCTAACTAGCTCAGAAAAGTGAAAGCAATGTATTTGGTAATATTTTTATGTCCCGGATAAAGTCCGGTTGTTCGGTTGGATGTTGATCCGTTAAAGTGCTAAATAAATCTTTAAAGTGTCTTTTTTATTATTTTTAGTGATACAATAAACTCCCAACACTTTGGAAAGTGTCTAGGACTATTTTGCCAAGTTTTTGCACTTTACTAGCATTGTTAAATGCTGAATTTTTGGTATTTAGTGGAGAATTCTGCACTTAAAGTATTGTTTAGGCACTTCCGGTCACTATAACTATCTTCTAGTGACGCAGTTTTATGATCCTCACCTCCTTACACTCCCTACTAGTGTAGTAATCTATTCCCGACTCATACTAGCCTCAGAAACAATGTATGTCTAGTGCTGGCAATGTCAGCATGTTTACTGGGTTATCCGCTTACTGTGCTATCTGTGCTTTGTGCATCAAGTTTGTCACTATTGTTTGTGTATAATAAATGTAGTGACAGTAATAAAATATGATGCATGAATATGTGTGTATCAGAAATCAGAAAGCAGTTTAATCATAATTGTAATCAAGCACAGTAATTAAGCACTAATTAAATATTAATTAATTTGTATGGATATCTGGAATTGTGAAGGTTGTCACAACATATGCTTAAAATGTAATTATGTGCAAAAGGGTATTTTGGTAATTTTCCTAAGGCATATAATCTACCTATCATACAACTAACTAAACGAAGTGACCATAAGGTAGAACCTCGGAAGTTTATTCCCTATACAACTATGGTAACATAATATGTTTGGTCGGATCCTAATGATCGACCAAACGGGTCGTGTTCGAAAGTCTAAGCGGTTGTGTGACAACTCGAATTTCCAAGATTTCTTTTTCGCATTTATTGCACGTTTATTGATTGTTTAATTGTTTGCTTGCACAATTAGGTTGCTGTGAAGTTGTAACGTTTTTGATTCAGTTAAGTATATGTGTTGATTATGAAAGATTTGTCAAATGTGTGAATGTGGTGGTGAAACTGTGAACTATTTTGAGATGGGGTGCTATTGTGAATTATGATACTTAGGGATGCATAGAGTAATTAGTGAAACTCTAATCATTGTTAACCCTAATCCCTTTTCACTAATCATTTTCACAAAAACCAAAACATTGTACTCTCTAATCCTCCCTACAACCATCTTCTAATCATTCTTGGATTCACAAGTTCTTTTGCATCAAGTTTGATTACGAATCCATCTAAAATCATTCAAGGTAATTGTGTAATCATTGTTTATTGGTTGTTTGATTGTTATCAATGCTTGATTCTTGTAATTCTTGTAAACCCTAGTCTTCATATGATGGTTCTGTGTTTTTGACTTATGTTGAATAGTGTGATATGAAGATGATTCATCGTATAATTCATTGTCTGATGAATTAGATGCATGATATGATAGAACGCTGGATTGTTGATTTGGTTTCTTCTATGCAAAAGTAAAGCAATTAGGGTTTTGGATTGTATGAATGCTAATACGTAACTGATGTTTAAGTAAATGATGTTCTGCTCTCGACGATTGATTTACTTGTTGTCTGAGTTTTGTGCTTGATTGATTGTCTGAGTTTGTGAATGATACAAGTCTGACTTTTAACAGGATGATAAGGTCCGACCTTTAAACTCAAAACATAGTCCGAGCTCTTTTGGAAAAAATATATGTCCGAACTCCTTAACACACATATATATGTCCGAGTTTTAACCCTAGCACATGTCCGACCTTGTAGTTAATCATTGAGGTCCAAGCTTTATGAATACCATAGATGGTCCGAGTTTCAACCTCTTCCCCTTAGTCCGACTTTTGGCCAAGGAATGAGTTGGTCCGAGTTTTGTTAGGAGGGTTGGAGGTCCGAGTTTTAACCTTTAGCATTGGTCCGACCTTTATGAGATAAGGGGGGGGGGTCCGAGTTCTTGATGGCATGAGGTCCGATTTTTATTGTAGCACATGAATATGGTTCGAACTTGTTGTGTTGGGTGTTGACCGAGTTGTTATCTAGAGGATACTTGTCCGAATTCTTTTGTTAGGGTTATTGATTGTCCGACCTTTTATAACAAGACCCTTTGGCCCGGGTTGTAATCTAAGGCAACTGGACCAAGTATGGTTAGGATATCAACCATGTTAACTTCGTTAAGTAGATGACATGATTAGTATTAACTCAGTTAAGTTCAATCGATGAATGCTGTTTGTTAATTTAACGCTGATGACTCTATTGACTCTGTTAAAGTGAGAATCCTGTTAAGTATGTTAACTTGGTGAAATATGTTAACCGCCTATTAATTCTGTCAAGCATGATTTGTAGTCTAATAGCATGTATGAAATGTGATAACTGCTTAAACACCCACTTTGTGACATAAACGACATACGAATTTAAACTGATCAAGTACACGTGCGAACTATAGGTCGTGATTGATTAATTGTGAACGTGTAACCCTTTGAACATACCGAGCAAACCAAGGTGAGTTCACACTCTTACTAAGGCATGGGATTCCCAGGGCACGGGAATTGGGATTGAAGGATTGAGATTGAATAGAACTGTACTTACCCTGTTACTAGACTACCATACCATTGTCCTCGGTTGTGCAGGACACATACTTATGCTATTCACTGTCCTCGGTTGCGCAGGACACATACTTATGCTATTCACTGTCCTCGGTTGTGCAGGACACATACTTATGCTATTCACTGTCCTCGGTTGTGTAGGACACATACTTATGCTATTCACTGTCCTCGGTTGTGCAGGACACATACTTACAATATACGTATACATATACTTACTACTATCCTCGGTTGTGAAGGATACTTACGTAATACCTACGTAAAACTTGTACATACTACTATTCTCGGTTGTGAAGAACACTTATGGTTACGAATAGTCTAGTGGTTATACAACATGGGAAGCCCCCACCAAAGAACAAACTATCGGCCCAGTAGAGCCACATGTTACAAACGAACTTACTATTACGCATTTACTTTCTGTGAACTCGCTCAACTAGTTGTTGGTCCTCTGTTACATGCCTTGCAGGTCGTTAGATACATGGAGCTTGCACAAGGAGGGGCTGGTCATTGTGGGCTTGGATCGTTATCATCTTGTTAAACATTTATGACATTTTGATACTTTATTATGATCGGTTTTATTCATACGCTTCCGCTAAACAGTGATAACTTACTTATGTTTTGGTACACCTTTCATATGGATTTGGTTTGGTTTAATGGCAATTACTTTTACTACATATATTGTTCTATATGATTGGTGGCTTGATCCTGGTCAGTCACGCTCCCAAGCGGTGATACTCCGCAGGTGGATTTTTGGGGGTGTGACAGATTGGTATCAGAGCCATTGGTTATAGAGAACTTGGTTTTAATCTTATCCTAAATACCAAACCTGTCGTAGGGTTAGCTTATGGTACAAGTCTAGAGGCCACACATAGTTCAGGGTTGTAATCTTATCCTCGCTGGGCAGACGTTCCCTATCGACTTCATTCCTATAGTTCTGGACAGCACCTATAGCTCACGCATCATATCGCTTAGCTCCATCAGAATTGGAAGAACTATCGACGCAGCTACAAGAACTCTTGGATGAGGGATTCATCCGGCCCATCTTTTCGCCTTGGGGAGCTCCAGTATTATTCGTGAAAAAGAAGGATGGCACTTTCAGGATGTGTGCAGACTACCACGAACTGAACAAGGGCATAGTGAAGAACCGTTATCCTCTTCCACGCATTGACAATTTATTCGACCAGTTGCAAGGGTCGAGTTACTATTCCAAGATTGATCTAAGGTCAGGGTATCATCAGCTGAGAGTCCGGGATGAGGACGTCTCCAAGACAGCATTCAGAACTCGCTACCGCCATTACGAGTTCCTAGTCGTGCCATTTGGGCTTACGAATGCGCCTGCAGTTTTCATGGATCTTATGAACAGGGTGTGCAAACCCTATCTTGACAAGTTCGACATTGTCTTCATCGACGACATTCTGATCTACTCCAAGAGTAAAGAGGAACACGAGCAGCACCTGCGTCTTATCTTGGAACTTCTTCAAAAGGAACAACTGTACGCCAAGTTTTCAAATGCGACTTCTGGCTTCGTGAAGTCCACTTCTTAGGCCATGTGGTAAACAGGGATGGGATTCATGTCGATCCATCCAAGGTAGATTCGATCAGGAACTGGCCTGCACCGCGTACACCAACGGAAATACGCCAATTCTTGCGTTTGGCGGGGTACTACAGACGATTCATTAAAGACTTTTCGAAGATCGCACAGCCGCTTACGCTACTGACACAGAAAGGTGTCACCTACCGTTGGGGAGATTCCCAGGAAACTGCTTTTCAGCACTTAAAGGATAGGCTTTGCAGCGCACCTATTCTCTCACTGCCAGAGGGCACAAATGATTTTGTGGTCTATTGTGACGCATCAATACAGGGGCTTGGTTGTGTATTTATGTAGCGGGATAAAGTTATTGCCTACGCTTCGCGGCAACTCAAAGTTCATGAACGGAATTACACGACGCACGATTTAGAGCTGGGAGCTGTTGCTTTCGCGCTTAAGATATGGCGACACTACCTGTACGGTACCAAGTGCACTATTTTCACCGATCACAGGAGTCTCGAGCATGTCTTCAAGCTGAAGGATTAAACATGCGTCAACGACGATGGGTAGAGTTACTTAATAATTACGAATGCGCCATCAAGTACCATCCAGGCAAAGTCAATGATGTGGCTGACGCTCTCAGTCGGAAAGACACTCTACCTAGGCGTGTACGAGCTCTACAGCTCACTATTCAGTCAGATCTTCCTGCACAGATACGAAATGCTCAGGTTGAAGCATTGAAACCAGAAAACGTCAGGGCTGAAGCCTTACGCGGCTCAAGGCAACGATTAGAGCAGAAGGAAGACGGCGCCTACTATGTAACAGGGCGTATTTGGGTACCACTATACGGCGGTTTACGAGAACTTGTGATGGATGAAGCTCATCCAGGTTCGGATAAAATGTACCACGATCTTAGAACTACATACTGGTGGCGCAGCATGAAGGCCCACATTGCAACTTACGTCGGCAAATGTTTGACTTGTGCGAGAGTCAAGACAGAGTACCAGAAACCCTCAGGCCTACTTCAGCAACCCAGGATACCACAGTGGAAGTGGGAAGAAATTTCCATGGGTTTTGTTACAGGCCTACCTAGATCCCAGCGTGGGAATGATACTATCTGGGTGATCGTAGATCGACTCACAAAGTCTGCTCATTTCCTGGCTATTAAGGAAACAGATAAGTTCCCTACCTTAGCAGACGTCTACTTGAAAGAAGTTGTTTCGAGGCACGGAGTGCCAACCTCTATTATTTCGGATCGGGATGCACGATTCACGTCAGAGCTATGGCAAGCGATGCACAAATCTTTCGGCTCACGGTTAGACATGAGCACAGCGTATCATCCTCAGACGGATGGGCAGTCTGAGCGAACGATCCAAATTCTTGAAGGCATGCTTCGGGCATGTGTTATTGATTTTGGCAACGGCTGGGAAAAGCACCTCCCTTTGGTGGAGTTCTCATACAATAACAGCTATCACACCAGCATACAAGCCGCTCCATTCGAGGAATTGTACAGACGTAAATGCCGGTCACCTCTCTGTTGGGCAGAGGTGGGGGATAGTCAGATCACGGGTCCAGAGATTGTAGTGGACGCCACGGAAAAGACTGCACAGATACGACAACGCATGGCGGCAGCACGCGACCGTCAGAAAGCCTACGCGGACAAGCGTAGGAAGCCTTTGGAATTTCAGGTCGGGGACCGGGTTTTACTTAAAGTCTCACCCTGGAAGGGTGTGGTTCATTTTGGCAAACGGGGCAAACTAAATCCGCGGTATGTCGGACCGTTCGAGATCATTGAGAAAATAGGCAAAGTGGCCTACAAGCTAAACCTACCAGCTGAACTCGGTGCAGTTCACAATGTATTTCACGTGTCGAATCTGAAGAAGTGCCTGTCAGATGAGACCCTTATAGTTCCTTTTAAGGAACTCACTATCGACGAGCGGTTGCAGTTCGTCGAGGAACCAGTTGAAATCACGGACCGGGATGTTAAGGTCCTCAAACACAAGAGAATCCCTCTTGTTCGAGTTCGTTGGAACTCCCGTCGTGGCCCAGAGTACACCTGGGAACGCGAAGATCAGATGACAGAAAAGTACCCCCATTTATTCGGAACCAATGCAACGACTACTGAGACTGAAGCTACTACTGCGGAATTTCGGGACGAAATTCCAAATCAACGGGGGGATGATGTGACACCCCAGGAAAACCAGTGAATAATACAGCTTAGCTAGCTTCCTCAGTGAGTGCGTACCAAATTTCGGGACGAAATTTCTTTTAAGTTGGGGATAATGTGACAATTCGAATTTCCAAGATTTCTTTTTCGCATTTATTGCACGTTTATTGATTGTTTAATTCTTTGCTTGCATAATTAGGTTGCTGTGAAGTTGTAACGTTTTTTATTCAGTTAAGTATATGTGTTGATTATGAAAGATTTGTCAAATGTGTGAATGTGGTGGTGAAACTGTGAACTATTTTGAGATGGGGTGCTATTGTGAATTATGATACTTAGGGATGCATAGAGTAATTAGTGAAACTCTAATCATTGTTAACCCTAATCCCTTTTCACTAATCATTTTCACAAAAACCAAAACACTGTACTCTCTAATCCTCCCTACAACCATCTTCTCATCATTCTTGGATTCACAAGTTCTTTTGCATCAAGTTTGATTACGAATCCATCTAAAATCATTCAAGGTAATTGTGTAATCATTGTTTATTGGTTGTTTGATTGTTATCAATGCTTGATTCTTGTAATTCTTGTAAACCCTAGTCTTCATATGATGGTTCTGTGTTTTTTATTTATGCTGAATAGTGTGATATGAAGATGATTCATCGTATAATCCATTGTCTGATGAATTAGATGCATGATATGATAGAACGCTGGATTGTTGATTTGGTTTCTTCTATGCAAAAGTAAAGCAATTAGGGTTTTGGATTGTATGAATGCTAATACGTAACTGATGTTCAAGTAAATGATGTTCTGCTCTCGATGATTGATTTACTTGTTGTCTGAGTTTTGTGCATGATTGATTGTCTGAGTTTGTGAATGATACAAGTCCGACTTTTAACAGGATGATAAGGTCCGACCTTTAAACTCAAAACATAGTCCGAGCTCTTTTGGAAAAGATATATGTCCGAACTCCTTAACACACATATATATGTCCGAGTTTTAACCCTAGCACATGTCCGACCTTGTAGTTAATCATTGAGGTCCGAGCTTTATGAATACCATAGATGGTCCGAGTTTCAACCTCTTCCCTTTAGTCCGACTTTTGGCCAAGGAATGAGTTGGTCCGAGTTTTGTTAGGAGGGTTGGAGGTCCGAGTTTTAACCTTTAGCATTGGTCTGACCTTTATGAGATAATGGGGGGGGTCCGAGTTCTTGACGACATGAGGTCCGATTTTTATTGTAGCACATGAATATGGTTCGAACTTGTTGTGTTGGGTGTTGACCGAATTGTTATCTAGAGGATACTTGTCCGAATTCTTTTGTTAGGGTTATTGATTGTCCGACCTTTTATAACAAGACCCTTTGGCCCGGGTTGTAATCTAAGGCAACTGGACCAAGTCTGGTTAGGATATCAACCATGTAAACTTCGTTAAGTAGATGACATGATTAGTATTAACTCAGTTAAGTTCAGTCGATGAATGCTGTTTGTTAATTTAACGCTGATGACTCTATTGACTAGAGATGGCACTGGGACGGGTTCGGGTCGGGTATTGGCAATCCCATACCCATACCCGGTTGTAAAATCTTGTCCCATACCCGACCCAATACCCGTCGGGTATATGACGGCTAATTACCCGTCGGGTACCGGGTATACCCGCGGGTATCGGGTATACCCATTAGTTTGTTAAAAAAATATACACTGCAATTTCCAAATACATTTTTTACTATTATAATTATTATATAATTTTATTTATGCAA
This sequence comes from Helianthus annuus, assembly GCF_002127325.2. Lineage (NCBI taxonomy): Eukaryota > Viridiplantae > Streptophyta > Magnoliopsida > Asterales > Asteraceae > Helianthus > Helianthus annuus. The sequence continues at coordinate 22,606,950 of NC_035445.2, read as the reverse complement.
CAACTATTATAAATTAAAATATACATTACATAGATATAAGTTTTAGCATAAATTAATAATAACTTTATAATATTTATACACTTATATGTATATACTTCACAACATACAAAATATAAATACTATCATTAAATACATATGCTAAAAAAATTGTTTTTTCACATTATGAACATACTAAAATAAACCACTAATAGATAAGGGTTAATGGAGAATAAAAATATAAATTAAAAACTTTGGCCATATGATCGGGTATATAGTTCGGGTAAACGGGTATGTGGTTTCGGGTAATCGGGTCGGGTATCACCTAATCCCATACCCGACCCATACCCGCGAAAATTTTAAAAACTAAACCCATACCCGGCCCAATACCCGTCGGGTATCGGGTATACCCGTCCCATTTGTGTCGGGTTTCGGGTATACCCGTCGGGCTCGGGTATTTTTGCCATCCCTACTATTGACTCTGTTAAAGTGAGAATCCTGTTAAGTATGTTAACTTGGTGAAATATGTTAACCGCCTATAAATTCTGTCAAGCATGATTTGTAGACTAATAGCATGTATGAAATGTGATAACTGCTTAAACACCCACTTTGTGACATAAATGACATACGAATTTAAACTGATCAAGTACACGTGCGAACTATAGGTCGTGATTGATTAATTGTGAACGTGTAACCCTTTGAACATACCGAGCAAACCAAGGTGAGTTCACACTCTTACTAAGGCATGGGATTCCCAGGGCACGGGAATTGGGATTGAAGGATTGAGATTGAATAGAACTGTACTTACACTGTTACTAGACTACCATACCATTGTCCTCGGTTGTGCAGGATACATACTTATGCTATTCACTGTCCTCGGTTGTGCAGGACACATACTTATGCTATTCACTGTCCTCGGTTGTGCAGGACACATACTTATGCTATTCACTGTCCTCGGTTTTGCAGGACACATACTTATGCTATTCACTGTCCTCGGTTGTGCAGGACACATACTTACAATATACGTATACATATACTTACTACTATCCTCGGTTGTGAAGGATACTTACGTAATACCTACGTAAAACTTGTACATACTACTGTTCTTGGTTGTGAAGAACACTTATGGTTACGAATAGTCTAGTGGTTATACAACATGGGAAGCCCCCACCAAAGAACAAACTATCGGCCCAGTAGAGGCACATGTTACAAACGAACTTACTATTACGCATTTACTTTCTGTGAACTCGCTCAACTAGTTGTTGATCCTCTGTTACATGCCTTGCAGGTCGTTAGATACATGGAGCTTGCACAAGGAGGGGCTGGTCGTTGTGGGCTTGGATCGTTATCATCTTGTTAAACATTTATGACATTTTGATACTTTATTATGATCGGCTTTATTCATACGCTTCCGCTAAACAGTGATAACTTACTTATGTTTTGGTACACCTTTCATATGGATTTGGTTTGGTTTAATGGCAATTACTTTTACTACATATATTGTTCTATATGATTGGTGGCTTGATCCTGGTCAGTCACGCTCCCAAGCGTTGATACTCCGCAGGTGGATTTTTGGGGGTGTGACAGGTTGTTTAAACCGCTTGACTTACGACTCTACATAAGCACTAAACCTAAAGTGATGAGTTAAACATATTAAAACATGTTTAACGAGGTTTGAAAACAGGTTTGGTATCAAAACAAACGGTTTTGATACCTTAAAGTAGTTTGGTTACAAAATACGCAAGAATACGCATTTTGGCCGAAACTACGACTCATCACTATGCCTAGACAACGTGGTAATCAGTAGGTATAGTCACTAGGGATTATAACCATCGTGATTACGCTCACGTTATGAAGTTCAAACGAACTTCGTGTTGACCATAAAATGGTCAATGCAGAAAGTCAAACAAAGTTTAACTTTCAAGCTAAAAATGCGAAAAAGAACGAAAGAATACTTACAAAAGGTCCAAGAACGGAAGCTTGACCCGATTATTCTCAAGTATGAAGTGAAATTACTTCAACTTAGAGAGCAATCAGATCAAGGTGTGAGTTGGGAGCAAATGGGGGTTGGGTATTTATAGGAAAACCAAGACCGTTAGGATCGTTTCTTGATAAACGTGCTTCGATCTAGGCCGTCTAAATGGGCACATGGTTTTGTAATACTAGGGGTGCTCAAAAACCATCAAAATTTGCCCATAGAATGATTAAAACCATGTTCAAATCAAAGAAACCCAGCTACTGATTTCAGAAAAACAGTTTGCTGATCTGGGGAGTTCAGGCGGCCCGCGTAAAGATACATCAAACCTTACGCGGCCCGTGTAAGGTTGTTTCACAGAATGTCAAAACAGGCCCCTGCACTTCAGAAACTTGGATTTGATGCATTTTTGGCACGTTTAAGCCTCGTTAAACTCATTTCAAGGCTCTAAAATGAAGTTAAAGTATATGGAACTTGAAACATGCTCAAAAACATCTAGGATGTCGGCTCGTTTGGTCGTACGATCGCGTTGTTTGGTTAATTACGACGAAACACGAATGGTTGCGAAAAACGATCCAAATTAAGCGACGAATGGAATTTTATCATGCCAATCACTAAAATAAAGTATTTTAATGATTACATAAATTTTTGATCAAGAAAGTTATGTGCGAAAATGCAAACTTATGCACTTTTTGATATATTCAGAACGTAAGTTATGTGCGAAAATGCAAACTTATGCACTTTTTGATCAAGAAAGTTTATTTTTGCGCACCAAACACCTCAAAGCCTATTTCTAAGCTATGTGAAGGATATTTAGGGCATATTTAACTTATGATCAAGTTCCGGAATGTGCGATACTATGTGAATTAGCAAACTTTCGTAGTTTGACGCAAATAGACCCTGAGTGTGAATAAACTTGTTTTGACACACCAAAGCCTTCAAAACTTATTTCTAAGTTATATAAAAGTTATTTAAAGTATGTTAAGCCTATTTCACTACTCTGGAGTGTTTGCCACATTAAACTGATTATGTTTACGCATCAGTTCGCATTTAACTTTCCAGATGGTGATTTAAAGCTTGAAAATGAACTAGAATCAAAATGTGAAATTGTAAAACCAAAATAAACAAATTTTTGAGGTTAAAACACATTGTTTCTTTGATAAAAGATAGTGTCCTACATTGTGTGTGTTTATGGAGCACAGGTGTCACAGTCTCCCCTACTTCAGGAAATTTCGTCCCGAAATTTATTCGAAGGAGACCGTAGAGTAGAATTGAAACAACTGATGGATAAGCAGATTGCTAGATTCCAAAGATGCGGAGCATCATTTGGAAATTTTAAGGATTTCAAAAGGTGATTTGGGGGTATTCAAAGTATCTCAAGGTATTCACTCCTTTGAAACTTGTGATAGTCTACTAGTGTTCAAAAATCATTTAAGTAAGGCACTATGTTATACTATGCTCCTAGTGTAATTCATAGCAAACAAAGGGGCGTACATTCAAGCCCTTCACGTACACGGTTTCTAACATCCCACGAGGTACATCCAATGCACCATGAGCATCTCATGCATAGGAGATGGGTCAACATACCTATGGCTTCAAGATTGTCACCTTTAACACCATATCATACTCCCGGTCGGCTCGATTTGAGTTAATGAATGTACTTGCTATTATCTATCAGAACAAACACTCAAATAACAAATAAACACATAATCACATAATGGTCCAAGATAACATAAAATCACCAAATGATCTCAGCAACGTTCTGAAGAATAACACAATAAGAACACTTATATATAGAAAGTACCATCAGCGTATCCACCATGTTCTTATCGCATCATACTCCTCACGTTACTTTAATCATTTTAGATTTTATGCCACCATACTTAACAAGGCTTACTATGATTCTCATGCGTCGAAACTCATAATTAAGTGTGCACCCATAATTACTCGTTTTGTCACATGGTCCACATAGCTCCTCTTGTTAAGCAAGGGTAAACAAATAATAAGGTCGAACTATCAACTAAATCAAATAAACATTGTGACAACATAACATCTGTCAAATTGAATTGTATTTCATACTAGCAATGATAACATTACTTATTTTTCCTACGACAAATTTAGTAGTAGATATTTTATTCTAGTACAAATATATATATGTTTCATACTAACCAAACAGGTAGAATGCAACATATACCAATCACACATTATCATCATAACGTAAGCATATCGAGGAAAATTATTTTCAAATCATGCGCTAGGTATGCTAAGTGAACATACAAGGTAGAAATGTAAAACAATATGTCCATATGCTACAAAAACATGTGTAACAGAAATGCAATGTAAAACAATGTACTAGGTATGCACTAAATAGACATACATAGCATAAAATGTAAATGAAAAATAATGCACTAAGTATCAACATATGATGCAAATTGGATTTACAATCATGTGCTATACATATTACATAAACAAATCATGTGTATAAAGCCACGATCATAAAACAGTATTATCTTGTATTGATTGTGTTACCAAATTTGTATGAATGCACCAGAGTGCAATCACATTATACTAAATTATAAGATTTAGTTCCTAAAGAACGAAATCCTCAAAATTAGCACGAATTTGAAATTACACATAGTGTAATCACATTAATATTTGAAATTGAATAATAGAATATCAGAGATAAGGATAAACTTCTTGAAATTTATACTGTCATTACAAACATTGTTTAAAATATGTACACTGATCTTGAAAATAAATAGGAAAATTAGAGGTTTAAATGATCATAAGCGCTTGATCATTAGCTTAAGCCTCATTAATGTTGAATGCTCATCCATTAGCGTTGGCACGCTTGGGGCAGTTTCGCTTGAAATGATTTAAGTCACCACAATTGAAACATGCTCTTGGGCGAGTCTGAGTAGGGGCTGCTTGATTCTGGATACGACAAGTCATAGCTAGGTGTCCAAACAAACCACAAAGTGTACACTAGCGACAAGGGGAATTTGATGCATGATGATAATTGCAATGATTGCACCGAGGTTGCTTCCCACGATAAAATCCCTTAAAGGGTACTGAGTTCAGTGGAGCAGGTGCTGGAATTGCAAAATTCTTTGAAGCCTTACGCTTCTTAGAATTTTTAGAAGATTCGGTCTTTGATCTTCTCAAAGTCTCGGTAACAGATTCGGTGTCTTGTTTCTTGTCTCCTTGTCGAGATAACTTGTAAGACCCAGTTTATAACACTAGATTTAATAACATAAGACCTTGCATTTCATGCCAAATTTGGAGTTTACAAAATTGTTTCAAGACTTGAAAACCATAACTATACATAACATTCACGATAATATCCTACCAAACCATACTCAAGACAGAATCTACAATTGTTTACATAGTTTTAAAACAAAAGATCAAGTGCGGAAGCGTTGAGTTGTGTGTTCGGTTCGACTCGATTTCTTGATCATCATCCTACTACTTGTAATACCTGAAAACTGAAAGTTTTAGACAATTATTAGCAATATGATCCCTGGAATTTAACATGTTCGTAACTGGATTCAAATACATGTTTGAGTAATCAAAATTTAAAGAAAATTTCAAATTTCAAATTGGGCTCCACCGCAACTTACGGTAGCACCGTAAGTTACGGTGGCCACTGGAAATTTATGGCCTGCCGTAAAGCAGTAGAGATGCACCGTAGCAATTTACTGGCCACCGTAAATTACGGTGCCACCGTAATTTACGGTGTCCGCTGTACATGTTTTTTCTTGTTTTATTTGCAGTTTTGCCGATTCTCTTCCTGCGTCGAAACAGCTTGTTTTCACATAAAGTTGTTAAGTGACCGAGCTAATTTCCCATACTCGTATTTTACTTATGATAATAGTCGACTATTCTCATGAGGGTATGTCTACGGAATAGCCTACAAGCTTGATTCCAAGGCTTCAAGTTTACTCGTTTGTGCTACTTGTCATGCATTCAATTTCTAAACTTTAACTCCTATATTAAGAGTAAAGTTTCTCAACTTGCTTAGCGTGTCCGCCATGCGGCTTACGCATTATGTACAATCAAGTATTAAGTAATGGTGTCTAGCTTCATGCTTACTAGAAGACTTGTTTTGACCCGTTTGGGTGCTGAATTAAGCACCATTCAGGGCATTCAAATTCCATGTTTGTCATTTGTTTTGACCCATCTTACTTGTTTAAGACGTTAGTCATATTCGTGACATATTGGTAAATCTTGGTTACCATGTTTCAGAATGATTACATATCACTAACAATTAGACATAATGTAACGAAATGATAAATTTCGTACCTTTAGAGCACGCCTTTCTCCCGTGAACTCCCTCCGGCTTGTCCGCTTGATGATCCAGACTCTTTGCCTAGAAAATTCAGTTTACAACTTGTTTAGAACTCTTTTCATGACCATAATCACATCATTGTGAACCATGATCAAATCTGCGTTTTCATCCTATTTTTTTAACATTTAAATCCTCACTTAGGCATTTCAACAAACACCTAACGGGTCGGATTCTTCTATAATTATTTCCAAGTTCATGATTTGCAATTAACTTCTAATTTCACTAAATTAGTAAATTTCACATACATCTTGACATGTATATTTCTGAATTTACTTTACCAATTCAGATTTCACTATAACAATAGTCATAATTCTAGTATTCATCAAGTTCCCTTCAAGTTCATTAGTCCCCTACATGTAAACCCCAAACCTTACAAACATGATGCAAAGTTTTTACAAGGAATCACCTAGGGTTTAGCTCTAGACATCATATTATTTCAAGATTCATTCATGCATAACATATCTAGGCTCAATTTCAGTAATTCACAATTAACCTAGAATTCATGATGGATCAAAATACCAAGATTTTACATACCTTTTTGATCCTTACAACGAGGTGATCACTAGTTCGTGTTTAGAACTTGATTTGGAGCAGATTTATAGCTTCAATTGTGAGTTTTATGAAGAATTTAGGGTTTGGGATAAACCCCTGCTCGCCCCCTTCCCTCCTTGATCGACCAGACACACCAAATGGTGTGTTTGGTAAGTTTTGGTACTAATTCAGCATTTAACTTTCATATTTTGGCAAGTTTAGTCCCTCACTTATCACCTAGCTTTAAGTACTATTGTTTTAACTTAGTGTAAGCTATTTCAAGACTTGTAATTTTTAACTAGGTTAAAATTTCTACATGGTTATTTCTTGTTTATGAAATCCTTAACTTTCTAATATAAAGATTTATATTTTCGGGGTGTTACAAGTCCACCCCCTTAAAAAGGGTTTCGTCCCCAAAACCGAATTACGTACCAAATAGAGTAGGGTAAAGCCGTTGCATTTCCTCTTCGGATTCCCATGTGGTATATGCACCCTTCTTGTGCTCCCATTTGACCTTTACTTGATTGATCTCTTTATTCCTTAAGGTTTTCACCTTACGATCCAGAATCGCAATAGGTTTTTACCACATAGTTTAATCTGTCATCCACCTCGATATCATCGTAGTGAATATAAGTTGACTCATCCGCTAAACATTTTTGAAGATGTGGCACATGAAATGTGCTATGAATTCTGCTTAGTTCCTCCGGTAGATCAAGACGGTAAGCTACTTTTCCTACCCGCTCAATAATCGTAAACGGTCCGATAAATCTTGGGCTCAGCTTCCCTTTCTTTCTAAACCGGATAACTCCTTTCCATGGGGACACTTTGAGCATGACTTTGTCACCGACTTGAAATTCAATTGGTCTTCTCCGTTTATCAGCGTACGACTTTTGTCGGTCTTGAGCTGCTTTTAAGTGAGTTCGGACCATGTCGATTTTCTCATTCGTAGTTCGGATTATATCTGTGGGTGCTAGTCCACGTGGACCCACTTCTCCCCAACATACCGGGGTTCGGCATTTTCTTCCATATAACATTTCATACGGGGCCATTTTAATACTCGCGTGATAGCTGTTGTTATATAAAAATTCGACTAAGGGTAGATGGACATCCCAACTACCCCCGAAGTCGATAATGCAAGCACGCAACATGTCTTCTAACGTCTGTATTGTTCTTTCACTTTGCCCATCCGTTTGAGGATGGTAAGAAGTGCTAAGGAATAGCTTAGTTCCCATTTTCTCTTGGAATTCACGCCAAAAGTCCAAAGTAAACCGGGTATCTCTGTCAGACACAATGGATATCGGTACTCCGTGGCGTGCCACGATTTCATTTGTATACACTTCTGACATCTTTTCAGACGTATAAGTCTCACGAATCGGGATGAAGTGAGCACTTTTAGTCAATCTATCCACAACTACCCATATAGCATCAAAACCACGGCTTGTTTTAGGCAGTTTGGTCAATAGGTCCATTGTAATTTGTTCCCATTTCCAAACCGGGATTTCTAACGGTTGGAGTTTACCGTATGGCTTTTGGTGCTCCGCCTTGACTTGTAGACATGTTAAACACCTTTCCACGTATTTCACGACGTCTCTTTTTATTCCGGGACACCAGTAGTTTTGTTTTAAGTCGTTATACATCTTGGTCGCTCCCGGATGAATGGAATAACGGGACTTGTGAGCTTCATCAAGTAGGAGCTTTTTAACTCCACATGTGTTAGGGACCCAAATTCTATTGAAACGTGTCTTCAAGTCGTGACTGCCTACCTCGAGATCTTTAACTTGGCCAACAATCCTTTCCTTTCTCCAGTTTTCCGTCTTTACGGCTTCATCTTGTGCTTCTCGGATTCGTTCTAGTAAGCCCGAAGTCACAATGAGCTGCAATGATCATACCCGTGTCGGGGTATAATCTGCTTTGTGGCTCAACGCATCGGCCACTACATTGGCCTTCCCGGGGTGGTAATGTATTTCACAGTCGAAATCCTTGACCGTTTCCAGCCACCGCCTTTGTCTCATGTTTAATTCCTTCTGATCGAAGAAATACTTTAAACTTTTATGGTCGGAAAAGGTCGTAAATTTTACCCCATACAAGTAATGCCTCCATATCTTTAAGGCAAACACCACAGCTGCTAATTCCAAGTCGTGAACCGGGTATTTCTTTTCGTGAATCTCCAATTGCCTTGAGGCATAGGCGATAACCTTGCCTCGTTGCATCAAAACACATCCGAGCCCCGAATGCGAAGCATCCGAGTAAACCACCATGTACTCAGTCCCTTCCGGTAATGTTAACACCGGAGCGTGGGTCAACTTTTCTTTGTGCTTTTGGAAGGCTTCCTCTTGCTTAACGCCCCATACGAACTTTTCCTCCTTGCGAGTCAATTTGGTCAATGGCAAGGCAATTTTGGAGAAATCCTGTATGAATCTCCGATAATATCCCGCGAGCCCTAAAAACCTTCGGATTTCTGAGGGGTTTCTTGGAGGGTTCCATTTTGACGCAGCTTCTACCTTTGACGGATCCACTAGAACTCCATCGGCACTAATGATATGCCCAAGAAACTGCACCTCTCGTAACCAGAAAGCGCACTTAGAGAATTTTGCATACAACTTTTCTTGTCTGAGTGTCTCTAGTATTTCTTGCAAATGACACACGTGCAGGAATCGAGTTTATAGTAAATATACCTGAGACCACGTCAGGTTCGACTTTTGCTTCTGCAGCGGTCAATTGGAAAGATCTTGCTTTTGCTTTCGGGGCTTCACCTTTCGGTTCTTGCCCATCTTTCTTTCCGACCAGTTCCAGGCATTCCGATCTTTTGTGACCCGTTCGGTAACAGTTGTAACAAACAGTCACTTTCTCCGGACATGATATAGCCATGTGTCCCGTTTTTCGACATATGGGACAAGGCTTATCTTTTAAACGACATTCGCCTTTATGACTCTTCCCACAAATCTTGAACTTGGTGTACTACCTTTTGTATCTGATTTCTTCGCTGTTTCATTCGTTCATGCTTTCTTGGTAGGGCTTGGGTTTACATCTTGTGCCCTTCGTTCACCCCGTTCTATGCTCTTTTTCAGTTCGATCTCCCTTTCCCGAGCAGCATTGATGATCTCGGTAAGGGTCTCGTACTTTGAAGGGGTTATGAACTCTCTATACTCTGCACTCAGCATGTTATGGTAGTAGTAGACCTTTTGCTCTTCATTCGTCACCAAATCATCACAGAACTTCATCTTGTCCATAAACATTCCCGTGATCTTGTCTATGGATTCACCCTTGTGTCTGAGTTGCGTGAACTCTTCCTTGATTCTATTTATGACCGCTTTGGGACTATGGTGTTTAAGAAACGGCGTCTTAAACTCCTCCCATGTCATGGCCTTAGCCGCTTCACTTCCAATCTCTTTCTTTTTGTTATCCCACCAGTCTTTCGCTTGACCTCTTAATTGACCCGTACCATAGGCTACGTAGTCGTTTTCATCACAATGAGTTCTCTCGAATACCCCTTCGATATCACTTAGCCATCGTTGGCACACAATTGGATCAACCTCTCCATTATATATGGGTGGTTTACATGCCATGAATTCCTTGTATGAACAAGGCTTTCGTCCTCCAGGTTTTTCCTTTGCTAGATTTGAATTATCCTCTAACTTCTTGATTCTCTCGTCTACTATTGATAAAACTGTGTTTTGAATTTTATCAATGAAGCCCGACAAACTGTTTTCGATCGCTTTTCCAACCTCTTCGGCAATCACTACCCTCATTTGTTCGGTGACTCTTGGCACCGCATCATCATCACCTCCATCCGCCATCTTTAATACTGAAATGTTTACGTAGATAGTTAAACATTCCATTTATAACACATGCTTTACTTGTTTTGATTTAATCAAGTTCACAACTTGATTCAATCATTCTTGTTTCATGCATTTCTCTTGTTTGAGTGAGCTTACACACTATTTTCATGCATATTAGTTCATGTTTCATTTCTATATTTTCTATATTGTGACATCTGTGCTTGTGATATCATTTTACAAACTCTGAACAATACAATATTAATAAAACAATGTGTTTTGATCCCAATGTTTGTCATTTATGTTTGGTTTTGTGCCCATGTTGATTTTTGATCGATTTTGAACTCTATATCGCTTTCTGGAAAGTTATACGCAAACTGATGCGTTAACACGATCAGTAAAATGCGACAAACACTCCGGAACATCATCATAAACTTAACGTACCTTAAATAACATTTACAAAACTTAGAAATAAGTTTTAAAGGCTTTGATATGGCAAAAACAAGTTTATTCGCTCTCAAGGACTATTTGCGTCAACTTGCAAAAGTCTGCCGTTTCGTAAGGCAACGTACAGTCCGGAACTTGATCATAAGTTAAACATACCATATATAACCTAAACATGGCTTAGAAAAAAGCTTTGATAGGTTCGGTGTGCGAAAACATGCTTATATGATCTTACAGGGACTAAAAGTGTCAAAAACGACGTAAGTTTGCATTTTCGCGCATATCTTACATTCTGGACACATCTGGACATCCAAAATTTTTGTACACACTAAAATATTTTTATTTTAGTGATCGGCATGCAAAAATTCCATTCGTTTCGCAATTTGAATCATTTTCGCGCTCGTTACGATTTCCGTCGTAATTAGCCGAACAACGCAACCATACGGCCAAACGAACCAACATCCGGCATATTTTTGAGCATGTTTCATGTTCCCTATGTGACAACTCGAGTTTCCAAGATTCCTATTTCGCATTTATTGCACGTTCATTAGATGTTTAGTTGTTTATTTGCACAATTAGTTTGCTGTGAAACTGTAACGTTGTATTTGAGCATGGTTATGTGTTAATTATGAAAGACTTGTCAAACATATGAACTTGGTGGTGAAACTGTGAAATTGTTGTGAGATGGTGTACTTGTGTAAAATATGATACTTAGGGAGGTTTAGAGTAATTAGTGAAATCCTAGAGATACTTAACCCTAATCCCTTTTCACTAATCATTACACAAAACAAAGCACGTACTTTCATTCTCTGATTCCCTGGCAATCATCATCATTTCCATCACAAGCACAAGTCTCCTGCATCAATCTTAATCTTGCAATCTAGTTAGAATCAATTCAAGGTAATTGTTTGTTGATTATTTGATTGTTAACCATTCTTGATTCTTGTGAGTTCTTGTAAACCCTAGTTCTTCACATGCTAAGTTCTGTAATTGTTAATTTGATTCTGATTATTGTGATTATGATGATTAACTAGTTGTATAATCGATTGCCTGATGATTAGATACATGATATGCTAAAATCATTGGTTTTGATTAGATTACTGCACTGTGATTATATGTGAAAATAGGGTTTCACAATCGTATGAAAACTAAAATGTAACTGATACAATGAAGTTGAGCATTGCATGAATTATGTTAGTCCGACCTTTGGGATGTGAGGATGTTGTCTGAGTTTTAAGGTATAGACTTGATCCGATGTTTAAACAAGTAAACAAGTAGTCTGACTTTTATGTGAGTTAAAGGAGATCCGACCTTTTTGACTTGAAGGGTCCGAGTTTTAGAGGATTAGCCCCTGTCCGATTTTGTTAAGAGTCTTGGGTCCGAATTTTGGGCCTAGGAGCCCTTGGTCCGATCTTTTAACAGGGGAAAGGAGTCCGAGTTTTGGCAAGAAGATAGGGGGGGTCCGACTTTTTAACCCCAAGACCATTGGTCCGAGTTTTGCATGTAGGGGGAGGGGTTGTCCGAGCTTTAACCCCCACCCCCATGGTCCGACTTTTATTAACTTACCTATCCGAGTTTTAACCCCACCCCCTCTCTAGTCCGAGTTTGTGAAGGACACCCTCTCCCGTCCGAGTTTCTTGAGGGGGGAGACCCTATGTCCGAGTTTTGGGGGGGGGATTGTTGGTCTGATGTGATGTTAACCCTGTTAGCTGCACGTAATCCTGTTAAATATGTAACGTAGTTAAACATGTAAACCGATGATAAGTTGTTAAGTTGTGAACTCTAATTGTTTGTTAACTCTGTTAGTTAACTAGTACTGAGAAGTTATTATTCATGTTTCATATATTAACCATGTTAAGTGTATTAGTTCTGCGAAAAACTTGTTACCTTGTTAAGTATGTTGATCTCGTTAAACGCGATGACTCTGTTAATTGTGCTACTGAATAACCTTGTTCGTGTTAACCAAGAACTCTATCTTATGTGATACCTGATGTTAACTATCAAACGCTGTATGATATAGATTACCTGCGTATTAATACGAACATGAACTGATTTATTACACATGCACACAATAGGACTTGACTGATTTCTTGTGAGTGCATAACCTAGCATACCGAGCAAACCAAAGTGAGTTCACACAGCCAAGGCATGGGATTCCCGGGTTGGGAATTGGGTTGGAAAGATTTGAATTGGATAATTACTCGTACTTACACTATTGCTAGACTATATACCATCGTCCTCAGGTTACTCAGGACACTTACGTAAAACCTACGTAAACTAGTATCTACCACTATCTCCCGGGTCGGGAGGACACTTACATAAAACCTATGTAAACTCATGCCTACTACTGTCTTCCGGGTCGGAAGAACACTTACGTAAAACCTACGTAAACCCCACACGTACCACTGTCCTCGGGGAAGGGCACTCACGTAAAACCTACGTGACCTTGTACGTATTCCTGTTCTCAGATTAAGAAGAACACATGGTTACAATAGTCTAGTAAGGATAAACATGGAAAGCCCCCATTAGTAATAAATATAAACACGGGAAACCCCCACTAATAGTACATACATACGTGGGAAGCCCCCACCAAATGAACATACGTATTACTGCTACGAACTTACTTTCTGTGAACTCGCTCAACTAGTTGTTGATCCTCTGTTACATGCCTTGCAGGTCGTTAGATATATGGAGCTTGCACAGGGAGGAGCAGGTCGTTGTGGAGTATGGATCGTGGATGCCATGTTAAAACATTTAAACATTTGAACTATAATATATTTTGGGTTTTCATACTTATGCTTCCGCTACACTTGATACTATAATTATGTTTTGAACACCTATCGTATTGAATGATTGGTTTGCATTTATTTTACTTGATATTAAGTACATGTTCAATATGATTGGTGGCTTGATCCTGGTCAGTCACGCTCCCAAGCGGTGATATTCTGCAGGTGGATTTTGGGGGTGTGACAGATTCGTATCAGAGCCATTGGTTATAGAGAACTTGGTTTTAATATGGGAAAACGTTTTTTTTAAAACCAGACTATAACCAGAACAGTGCTCTCAACGATCCACAACGACGCTTTGCTCCACGTGCAAGACTCAACATCCTAGGTAATAAGGTTTATATTTATTGCCTACATGCTAGAATTGCATAGAACTTTGCTCGTAGTGTGCTTAGATTTCATTGCTCACTATTTGTTATTGCTTGAGAACACCTATGTGCTTACACTCTTCTGTCATCGCACTATTCGCGAACCTTTCTCACTTATGTTGCCTTTGATGTGAAGATCAATGGCCGGACGAATTAACTTGACACAAGCCCAGTTGACGGCTCTTATCAATGAACAAGTTGCTGCGGCACTTGCAGCTGCAAACGCAGGAGGTATACCCTGCAGTCGTAACTCATTCTAGGATCTTTAGATCCTACGTTCCTAAACAATTCTTATGTTTAACCTCGTTCTGTTCTTACACATTAGGTCAACACGCTCATCAGCCTGTTTGTACTTTCAAGAACTTCATGGACTGTCGTCCAAGCACATTCAGTGGCACCGAGGGGGCAGTGGGACTCCTCTATTGGTTTGAGAAGCTAGAATCAGTATTCGAAATGTGTGAATGCCTTGAGGCTCGCAGGGTCAAGTACGCCGCTGGTACTTTGGAAGGAATCGCGTTAACTTGGTGGAACGCGCAAGTACAGATCCTAGGGTTGGCAGCTGCTAACGCCACCCCTTGAAATGATTTCAAGGAGCTGATCAAACGTGAATACTGCACACGGGAAGATATTCACAAGTTGGAAGATGAGTTCTATCATTTGAAAATGACGGGGTCAGAAATCGAAGCTTATACTAAACGGTCGAACGAACTGGCCGTGCTGTGTCCAACTATGGTGGACCCTCCAATTAAGCGTATTGAGTTGTACCTCAAGGGATTAGCGCCAGAGATTCAGAGCCATGTGACATCGGCTAATCTTGATAATATCCAGGCTATTCAGCGCCTTGCTCATCGTATTACGGATCAGGCAGTGGAGCAGAACAAGCTGCCAAAACGCATCAGTGCTACTACTACTGCTGTTACTACTTCTGCTACTCCCAGTGACAACAAAAGAAAGTGGGAGGGGGATTCTGGCAAGGGTTCAGCAACAGTTCAGTCTGAGGCCCAACAGCAGAAGATTGATCACTACCAGAGTCCTAGTCAGCAATCTTCTGGTGGTCACAGGCAGAAAAGGTATCAAAGATCTCACCCCAAGTGTCACAACTGTAACAGGCACCACAGCGGCCAGTGCAACAAGGGACGTTGCCAAAGGTGTCTCAAGATGGGTCACGAGGCCAAAGACTGTAGGAGTCCATGGCCTGCGAATCAGAATCAGCAACACCCACCACCAGCTCCACAGAACCAGCATCAGCAGCAGCAATAGCGAGGCAACAGGGGATGTTTTCAGTGTGGGGCTGAAGGGCATTTCAAGCGTGATTGTCCCTAGTTGAACCAGAACCAGAATCGCAACAATAACAACAATCAGGGAAATGGCAACAACAACAACAATGGTGGGAACAACAACGGCAACGAAGCTAGGGGACGAGTATTTGTGCTGGGGCAGGGAGAAGCGAGAAATGATCCCAACGTAGTCATGGGTAAGTTTCTTCTTGACGACTTTTATGTTACTGTATTGTTTGATTCGGGTGCGGATACAAGTTACGTGTCATTGAAAGATTAGCCAAATGTTAAAGTGTGCACCAACTCCCCTAAACACCAAACATGTCGTAGAATTAGCTAACGGTAAAAGTCTAGAAGCAACACACGTAGTTCAGGGTTGTAATCTTATCCTCGCTGGTCAGACTTTCTCCATCGACCTCATTCCTATAGTTCTGGGTAGTTTTGATATTGTTGTCGGCATGGATTGGTTATCCAAGCAGCAAGCAGAGATCCTATGTAAGGAGAAGATCATTCGTATTCCTCGTTCGGGTAAAGAACCTCTCGAAGTTCAGGGCGACAAGAGTGGTGCTGTGGTTGGCATCATCTCTTTCTTGAAGGCACATAAATGTTTACGAAAGGGGCACACTGCTATTCTGGAATTAGTTACTAATGCATCGGCGAAAGAGAAAAGAATAGAGGATATTCCAGTTGTACGCGAATTTCCTCAGGTGTTTCCTGAAGATTTACCTGGTCTACCGCCTCATCGTCAGGTCGAGTTTCAAATCAAGCTAGCTCCAGGAGCAGCGCCTATAGCTCGCGCACCGTATCGTTTATGTGACAACTCGTATTTCGGACCCACTTTGTGTAACGTATGTGAACGTGTTATGCTCATACGAACTTTGATTTATTGAATGTTATTATGTGTATGTATGTACGTCATTGAATGTGTGTATGTATTTAATGACCCGAGCGCACAACACATATCGATCGCACAAGCCCATTTGGGCTATACTTTATATTTGGACCAATGGGCGGCCCATTGAGGGTTCGGCCCATTCTCTACTCGTATACACTTAGGGTAGGGCAACTACTCCTCACTTTTACAAAACACAATACACACACTCAAACCCTAGATCTTCCTCTCGTTTGTTTGGAACCCGATGGCAACAACACCTTTACTTTCGAAGATATCTCCTGAATTGGATCAATTCTTGTCACCCTCTTTCATATCGGTTAGTATCTTGTTATTGTTTTCGTGTTGAATGATGATATGAATCCATGCTAGACTAAAACCGATTAGGGTAGTATGTGTGATGATAAGCTAATGATGTTAGGTGGTTATGTTCATATGAATCGGCTGTTATAATGATTAACTAAAGAACCGAAAGATGCATGTAATCGGCTGTGTAATTATGTGCTCGAGTATGATATTCGAATGATTGTTGTGTCAATATGTAGGGTACATGTTAGGAATTAAATTCACGATTATGTTAGTGTGTTTGAAGGTGATTGATTGTTCATGAATTACTATGATATGAGTGTTCATGTGAATTAGTGATAAGTCTCTTGTTTTGATCGAATATGGATTAGTTTGAAAACTGTTAATTGATTTGTGTAAATTTGGAAAAAACTGATTAGTGGTTGATTGACATGATAAACTTGGAAACTTGGATAATTGTAACCGACTTGCATAATATTCGGTAATCAAGTCAATCACACAAAACCGATCCAGCCGCACAAGGAGTCTGTTCGCACAAGACTCCGGACCACACAAGCTTTCCGGGTCGCACAAGCCACCCTAATCGCACAACTTGTCCGTGTCGCACAAACAGACCTAACCGCACAAGAATTCCCCAGTTGCACAACCCACTAGAATCGCACAAGGCCTAAGGTTAGTTAATGGGCCGTAGTCTTGGGCTGGGTAATGAAGCTGGACCGCACATGTTGTATGCTTGCTTAAACTGTTGGGCTGGGTGGTAAATTGGGCTGGTCTAGTCCGATCGTACAAGACCAGTCATATCGCACAAGACTTTTGTTTTTGGGCCGCATATGTTTTTGGATCACTTACACAATTTGGGCCGGTACATGTTGGATCGCACAACATGTTGGGCCGTTTACTTTTGGGCTAATAGTTTAGACGCACATGTATGATTTGCATTGTTATGCTTTGACTGTTTACGTGCTACGTGTTGCTATGATTTATACGTGCCTTACTTGAAGTCAAAACCTGACTTGTATGGTAACCCTGTTAGGACGTGGTTGACCACTGTTAGTTCAAGAACCCTCTCCTTTGTGTATCTGCCGAGCAACCCAAGGTGAGTTCACACTCTTACCAAGGCATGGGATTCCCGGGGTGTTGGGAATGGGATTGATAAGGATAAGGTTGAATAGACTCATACGGACACTGTTACTAGACTACCATACCATCGTCCTCGGTTGTGCAGGACACATACGTAAAACCTACGTATAACTAAGTTACTCGCTATCCTCGGTTGTGAAGGATACTCACGTAAAACCTGCGTGAACGGATACTCACTACTGCCTCGGTTGTGTCAGGCACTTACGTAAAACCTATGTAAACCCCCACGTACCCTATCCTCGGTTGTGAAGGATACTTACGTAAATCCTACGTAAACTTGTACGTATTACTGTTCTCGGTTATGAAGAACACTTATGGTTACACATAGTCTAGTGGATTAATAACATGGGAAGCCCCCACCAATAGAAACCTATATTGGCCCAGTAGAGCCACTTGATACTCATGGACTTACTATTACGCATTTACTTTCTGTGAACTCGCTCAACTAGTTGTTGACTCTCTGCTGCATGCCTTGCAGGACCTTAGGTACGTTATGGAGCTTGCACAGGGAGGAGCAGGTCGTTGTGGGCAAATGGATCGTGATTACTTATGTCATTACATACATTAATACTTATGATTGGGTTTTTACATTAATGCTTCCGCTACACTTAATTATGTTGGTTTGATAAACACCTATCGTATTGTTGGATAATTATTACTATTTATTTGCATGTTCAATATGATTGGTGGCTTGATCCTGGTCAGTCACGCTCCCAAGCGGTGGTACTCCGCGTGTGGGATTTTGGGGGTGTGACAGATTGGTATCAGAGCCATTGGTTATAGAGAACTCGGTTTTAATATGGGAAAAACGATTTTATTAAAACCAGACTATAACCAGAACAGTGCTCTCAACGATCCACAACGACGCTTCGCTCCACGTGCAAGACTCGACATCCTAGGTAATAAGGTTTATGTTTATTGCCTGTTTGCTAGAACTGCTTAGAACTTTGCTCGCATTACGCTTAGATACACATGACTTTATTACATGAGAATACCTACGTGCTTACACTTTTCTGTCATCGCCCTACTCGCGAACCCCTCTCACTTACATTACTTTTATAATGAAGATCATGTCCGGACGTGTGAACATGACTCAAGCCCAGCTAGAGGCCCTCGTTCAAGCTCAAGTTGCTGCGGCACTTGCAGCTGCTCAAGCAGGTAGTATACCCTGCAGTATAGACTCATACTAGGATCCTTAGATCCCGCATTAACTCTCGTATTTAATCTCATCCTATTCGTACACAATAGGTCAACACGCGCAGCAACCTGTCTGCACTTTCAAGAACTTCATGGACTGTCGTCCAAGTACTTTCAGCAGCACAGAGGGGGCAGTTGGACTCCTCCACTGGTTTGAAAAGCTCGAGTCTGTATTCGAGATGTGTGAATGCCCTGAGGCTCGCAGGGTGAAATACGCCACTGGCACGCTAGAAGGAATAGCACTAACTTGGTGGAACGTCCAAGTTCAGATCTTAGGGTTGGCAGCTGCTAACGCCACACCCTGGAACGAATTCAAGGAACTGATCAAGAGGGAGTATTGTACTCGGGAAGACATCCATAAGCTGGAGGATGAGTTTTACCATCTGAAGATGACTGGATCAGAGATTGAAGCTTACACCAAAAGGTCAAACGAACTGGCCGTACTGTGTCCAACTATGGTGGACCCTCCAATTAAGCGCATTGAGTTATATCTCAAAGGGTTGGCGCCAGAGATCCAGAGCCACGTTACTTCGGCTAATCTTGATAACATCCAGGATATTCAACGCCTCGCTCACCGCATCACAGACCAGGCAGTGGATCAGAACAAACTGCCTAAACGTATCAGCGCTACTGCTACCGTTACTACTTCAGCTACTCCTGCTACTCCTAGTGACAGTAAGAGAAAATGGGATGGGGATTCCAGCAAGGGATCAGCTTCAGTTCAGTCTCAGGCCCAGCAGCGAAAGACTGACAGTTATCAGAGTCCCAGTCAACACTCTTCAGGTAACCACAGGCAGGGCGGATATCGAGGGAACCTCCCAAAGTGCAACAACTGCGGCAGACACCACGGTGGCCAGTGTAACAAGGGTCGCTGTCAAAGATGCCTCAAGATGGGTCATGAGGCTAAGGATTGTAGAAGCCCTCGTCCTGCGAACCAGAACCAGCAGCAGCCACAGGCACAGCAGAATCAGCAACAGGGCAACAAAGTATGTTTTTAGTGTGGGGCAGAAGGTCACTTCAAGAGGCACTGTCCTCAGCTAAACAGGAACCAGAACAACAACCATAACAATCAGGGCAATGGCAACAACAACAACGGGGGAAACAACAACGGCAACGAGGCAAGGGGTCGTGCATTCGTGCTAGGTCGAGGCGACGCAGTGAACGATCCCAACGTAGTTATGGGTAAGTTTCTCCTCGACAATATTTATGTTACTGTTTTATTTGATTCGGGCGCGGATACAAGTTATATTTCTGTGAAAGCTAGTAAATTGTTAAAACGTACATCAACACCTCTAAACACCAAACACGTCGTAGAACTAGCTAATGGTAAAAGTTTAGAAGCCACGCAGATAGTCAGGGGTTGTAGTATCGACTTAGCCGGTCAAGTTTTCTCCATCAACCTTATTCCCATAGTCTTGGGAAGTTTTGATATCGTTATTGGGATGGATTGGTTGTCCCAACATCAGGCAGAGATCTTATGCAGCGAAAACATCATTCGTATTCCACGTTCTGGTCAAGAACCTCTCGAAGTCCAAGGCGACAAGAGTGGTGCAGTAGTTGGCATCATCTCTTTCTTGAAGGCTCAGAAATGCTTACGAAAGGGGCACACTGCCATTCTGGCACTCGTTACAGACGCATCAGCAAAGGAAAAGAAATTGGAGGATATTCCAATTGTACGCGACTACCCTCAGGTGTTTCCTGAAGACTTACCTGGCTTACCGCCTCACCGTCAGGTCGAATTTCAAATCGAGCTCGCTCCAGGAGCAGCACCCATAGCTCGCGCACCATATCGTCTAGCTCCATCAGAATTAGAAGAATTGTCAAAGCAGCTACAAGAGCTCTTGGAAAAGGGCTTCATACGCCCAAGCTCTTCGCCTTGGGGAGCTCCAGTACTATTTGTGAGAAAGAAAGACGGTACGTTCAGAATGTGCATCGACTATCGTGAATTGAACAAGGTAACAGTGAAGAACCGTTATCCTCTTCCACGCATTGACGACTTATTCGACCAGTTGCAAGGGTCTTGCTACTATTCGAAGATAGACCTGAGGTCAGGTTATCATCAGCTGAGAGTCCGGGAGGAGGACGTCTCCAAAACCGCATTCAGAACTCGCTACGGCCACTACGAGTTTCTAGTCACGCCGTTCGGGTTAACGAACGCGCCTGCCGTATTTATGGACCTTATGAACAGGGTGTGCAAACCCTATCTTGACAAGTTCGTCATTGTCTTCATCGACGACATCCTGATCTACTCCAAGAGTCAGGAAGAACACGAGCAGCATCTACGATTGATTTTGGAACTCCTACGGAAGGAACAGCTGTACGCTAAGTTTTCGAAATGCGACTTCTGGCTTCGTGAAGTCCACTTTCTAGGCCACATAGTGAACAAGGATGGGATCCATGTCGATCCATCCAAGGTAGACTCGATCAGGAACTTGCCTGCACCACGTACGCCAACGGAAATACGCCAATTCTTGGGTTTGGCGGGTTACTACAGACGGTTTATCAAGGTTTTCTCAAAGATTGCTCAGCCGCTTACGCTACTGATACAGAAGGGTGTCACCTGTCGCTGGGGAGAGCCCCAGGAGACTGCTTTTCAGCACTTAAAGGATAGACTTTGCAGTGCACCTATCCTCTCATTGCCAGAGGGCACAGACGACTTTGTGGTTTATTGTGATGCATCCATTCAGGGTCTTGGGTGTGTGTTAATGCAGCGCGACAAGGTTATTGCTTATGCTTCGCGCCAACTTAAGATTCACGAACGGAACTACACGACGCACGATTTAGAGCTGGGAGCTGTTGTTTTCGCGCTTAAGATATGGCGACACTACCTGTACGGTACCAGGTGCACGATTTACACCGATCACAAGAGTCTCGAGCATATTCTTAAGCAGAAGGATTTGAACATGCGTCAACGACGATGGGTTGAACTACTGAACGATTACGAATGCGCCATTAAGTACCATCCAGGCAAAGCCAATGTTGTGGCTGATGCCCTCAGTCGGAAGGACACTTTACCGCGGCGCGTGCGAGCGCTACAACTTACGATTCACTCTAGCCTTCCAGCAGACGGTGCCTACTATGTAACGGGGCGTATTTGGGTCCCACTCTATGGCGGTCTACGCGAACTTGTGATGGACGAAGCTCACAAGTCTCGTTACTCGGTACACCCAGGGTCGGACAAAATGTACCACGACATCAGAACTACTTATTGGTGGCCTAGCATGAAGGCCCACATCGCTACTTACGTTGGCAAGTGCTTGACCTGTGCGAGCGTCAAGGTTGAATACCAGAAACCAGCGGGCCTACTTCAGCAGCCTAAGATACCTCAATGGAAATGGGAAGAAATTTCCATGGATTTCGTTACAGGCCTACCTAGATCCCAGTGTGGGAATGATACCATATGGGTGATCGTGGATCGACTCACCAAGTCTGCACACTTCCTGGCTATAAAGGAAACGGATAAGTTCTCCATTCTCGCAGACATTTATCTTAAAGAAGTTGTTTCGAGGCACGGAGTGCCCACATCCATCATTTCGGATCGCGATGCACGATTCACGTCAGAACTATGGCAAGCAATGCACAAATCTTTCGGCTCACGATTAGACATGAGCACAGCATATCATCCTCAGACGGATGGGCAGTCTGAGCGAACGATTCAAACTCTTGAAGACATGCTTCGGGCATGTGTTATCGATTTCGGCAACGGCTGGGAAAAGCATCTCCCTTTGGTGGAGTTCTCGTATAATAATAGTTATCACACCAGCATTCAAGCCGCTCCATTCGAGGCATTGTACGGACGCAAATGCCGGTCACCTCTCTGTTGGGCAGAGGTGGGGGATAGCCAGATCACGGGTCCAGAGATTGTAGTGGACGCCACAAAAAAGATAGCACAAATACGACAACGCATGGCGGCAGCACGCGACCGTCAGAAAGCCTACGCGGATAAGCGTAGAAAGCCTTTGGAATTTCAGGTCGGGGACCGGGTTTTACTAAAAGGCTCACCCTGGAAGGGTGTAGTTCGTTTTGGAAAACGGGGTAAACTAAATCCGCGGTACGTCGGACCGTTCGAAATCATTGAGAAAATCGGCAAAGTGGTCTACAGATTGAACCCAACAGCTGAACTCGGTGCAGTTCACAATGTCTTTCACGTGTCAAATCTGAAGAAGTGCCTGTCAGATGAGACCCTCATAATTCCCTTTAAGGAACTCACTATCGACGAGCGGTTGCAGTTCGTCGAGGAACCAGTTGAAATCACGGACCGGGATGTTAAGGTCCTCAAAAACAAGAGAATCCCTCTTGTTCGAGTACGTTGGAACTCCAAACGTGGCCCAGAGTACACCTGGGAACGCGAAGACCAGATGACAGAAAAGTACCCCCAGTTATTCGGAACCAATGCAACCACTACTGAGGCTGAAGCTACTACTTCGGAATTTCGGGACGAAATTCCAGATCAACGGGGGGAGGATGTGACACCCCAGGAAAACCAGTGAACGATTGAACTTACCTAGCTTCCTCAGTGAGTGCATACCAAATTTCGGGACGAAATTTCTTTTTAGTTGGGGATAATGTGACAACTCGTATTTCGGACCCACTTTGTGTAACGTATGTGAACGTGTTATGATCATACGAACTTTGATTTATTGAATGTTATTATGTGTATGTATGTACGTCATTGAATGTGTGTATGTATTTAATGACCCGAGCGCACAACACATATCGATCGCACAAGCCCGTTTGGGCTATACTTTATATTTGGACCAATGGGCGGCCCATTGAGGGTTCGGCCCATCCTCTACTCGTATACACTTAGGGTAGGGCAACTACTCCTCACTTTTATAAAACACAATACACACACTCAAACCCTAGATCTTCCTCTCGTTTGTTTGGAACCCGACGGCAACAACACCTTTACTTTCGAAGATATCTCCTGAATTGGATCAATTCTTGTCACCCTCTTTCATATCGGTTAGTATCTTGTTATTGTTTTCGTGTTGAATGATGATATGAATCCATGCTAGACTAAAACCGATTAGGGTAGTATGTGTGATGATAAGCTAATGATGTTAGGTGGTTATGTTCATATGAATCAGCTGTTATAATGATTAACTAAAGAACCGAAAGATGCATGTAATCGGCTGTGTAATTATGTGCTCGGATTAAAGCCATGATCGAGTATGATATTCGAATGATTGTTGTGTCAATATGTAGGGTACATGTTAGGAATTAAATTCACGATTATGTTAGTGTGTTTGAAGGTGATTGATTGTTCATGAATTACTATGATATGAGTGTTCATGTGAATTAGTGATAAGTCTCTTGTTTTGATCGAATATGGATTAGTTTGAAAACTGTTAATTGATTTGTGTAAATTTGGAAAAAACTGATTAGTGGTTGATTGACATGATAAACTTGGAAACTTGGATAATTGTAACCGACTTGCATAATATTCGGTAATCAAGTCAATCACACAAAACTGATCCAGCCGCACAAGGAGTCTGTTCGCACAAGACTCCGGACCACACAAGCTTTCCGGGTCGCACAGGCCACCCCAATCGCACAACTTGTCCGTGTCGCACAAACAGACCTGACCGCACAAGAATTCCCCAGTCGCACAACCCACTAGAATCGCACAAGGCCTAAGGTTAGTTAATGGGCCGTAGTCTTGGGCTGGGTAATGAAGCTGGACCGCACATGTTGTATGCTTGCTTAAACTGTTGGGCTGGGTGGTAAATTGGGCTGGTCTAGTCCGATCGTACAAGACCAGTCGTATCGCACAAAACTTTTTTTTTTGGGCCGCATATGTTTTTGGATCACTTACACAATTTGGGCCAGTACATGTTGGATCGCACAACATGTTGGGCCGTTTACTTTTGGGCTAATAGTTTAGACGCACATGTATGATTTGCATTGTTATGCTTTGACTGTTTACGTGCTACGTGTTGCTATGATTTATACGTGCCTTACTTGAAGTCAAAACCTGACTTGTATGGTAACCCTGTTAGGACGTGGTTGACCACTGTTAGTTCAAGAACCCTCTCCTTTGTGTATCTGCCGAGCAACCCAAGGTGAGTTCACACTCTTACCAAGGCATGGGATTCCCGGGGTGTTGGGAATGGGATTGATAAGGATAAGGTTGAATAGACTCATACGGACACTGTTACTAGACTACCATACCATCGTCCTCGGTTGTGCAGGACACATACATAAAACCTACGTATAACTAAGTTACTCGCTATCCTCGGTTGTGAAGGATACTCACGTAAAACCTGCGTGAACGGATACTCACTACTGCCTCGGTTGTGTCAGGCACTTACGTAAAACCTACGTAAACCCCCACGTACCCTATCCTCGGTTGTGAAGGATACTTACGTAAATCCTACGTAAACTTGTACGTATTACTGTTCTCAGTTATGAAGAACACTTATGGTTACACATAGTCTAGTGGATTAATAACATGGGAAGCCCCCACCAATAGAAACCTATATTGGCCCAGTAGAGCCACTTGATACTCATGGACTTACTGTTACGCATTTACTTTCTGTGAACTCGCTCAACTAGTTGTTGACTCTCTGCTGCATGCCTTGCAGGACCTTAGGTACATTATGGAGCTTGCACAGGGAGGAGCAGGTCGTTGTGGGCAAATGGATCGTGATTACTTATGTCATTACATACATTAATACTTATGATTGGGTTTTTACATTAATGCTTCCGCTACACTTAATTATGTTGGTTTGATAAACACCTATCATATTGTTGGATAATTATTACTATTTATTTGCATGTTCAATATGATTGGTGGCTTGATCCTGGTCAGTCACGCTCCCAAGCCGTGGTACTCCGCGTGTGGGATTTTGGGGGTGTGACAGTTTAGCTCCAACGGAATTGGAATAACTGTCTAAGCAACTACAAGAGCTCTTGGATAAGGGATTCATTCGTCCAAGCTCTTCGCCTTGGGGAGCTCCAGTACTATTCGTGAAAAAGAAGGATGGCACTTTCAGGATGTGCATTGATTACCGCGAACTGAACAAGGTCACAGTGAAGAACCGCTATCCTCTTCCTCGTATTGACGACTTATTCGACCAGTTGCAAGGGTCGAGCTACTACTCCAAGATTGATCTAAGGTCTGGTTATCATCAGCTGAGAGTCCGCGAGGAGGACGTCTCCAAGACAGCATTTAGAACTCGCTACGGTCACTACGAGTTTCTAGTCATGCCATTTGGGCTTACGAACGCGCCTGCAGTTTTCATGGATCTTATGAACAGGGTGTGCAAACCCTATCTTGACAAGTTCGTCATAGTATTCATCGACGACATTCTGATCTACTCCAAAAGTCAGGAGGAACACGAGCAGCACTTACGTCTTATCTTGGAACTTCTTCGAAAAGAACAACTGTACGCCAAGTTTTCAAAATGCGACTTCTGGCTTCGTGAAGTCCATTTCTTAGGCCATGTGGTGAACAGGGATGGGATTCATGTCGATCCATCCAAGGTAGATTCGATCAGGAATTGGCCAGCGCCTCGCACACCAACGGAAATAAGCCAATTCTTGGGTTTGGCAGGGTACTACAGACGATTCATCAAAGACTTTTCAAAGATCGCACAGCCGCTTACAATGCTGACACAGAAAGGTGTTACCTACAGAAAGGTGTTACCTACCGCTTTTCAGTACTTAAAGGATAGGTTATGCAGCGCACCTATTCTCTCATTGCCAGAGGGCACAGACGATTTTGTAGTATATTGTGACGCATCGATACAGGGGCTTGGTTGTGTACTGATGCAGCGTGATAAAGTTATTGCCTACGCTTCGCGGCAACTCAAAATTCATGAACGGAATTACACGACGCACGATTTATAGCTGGGAGCTGTTGCTTTCGCGCTCAAGATATGGCGACACTACCTATACGGTACCAAGTGCACTATCTACACCGATCACAGGAGTCTCGAGCATATCTTCAAGCAGAAGGAATTGAACATGCGTCAACGACGATGGGTCGAGTTACTTAATGATTACGAATGCGCCATCAAGTACCATCCAGGCAAGGCCAATGTTGTGGCTGACGCTCTCAGTCGAAAGGATACTCTACCTAAGCGTGTACGAGCCTTGCAGCTTACTATTCAGTCTGATCTTCTTGCACAAATACGAGATGCTCAGGTGGAAGCATTGAAACCAGAAAACGTCAGGGCTGAAGCCTTACGCGGCTCAACGCAACGATTAGAACAAAAGGAAGACGGCGCCTACTATGTAACAGGGCGTATTTGGGTCCCACTTTATGGCGGTCTACGGGAACTTATGATGGATGAAGCTCACAAGTCTCGCTACTTGGTACATCCAGGTTCGGACAAAATGTATCACGACATCAGAACTACATATTGGTGGCCTAGTATGAAGGCCCACATTGCAACTTACGTCGGCAAATTTTTGACTTGTGCGAGAGTCAAGACAGAGTACCAGAAACCTTCAGGCCTACTTCAGCAATCCAGAATACCATAGTGGAAATGGGAAGAAATTTCCATGGATTTTGTTACTAGCCTGCCTAGATCCCAGCGTGGGAATGATACTATTTGGGTGATCGTAGATCGACTCACAAAGTCTGCTTATTTCTTGGCTATTAAGGAAACGGATAAGTTCTCCACTCTAGCAGACATCTACTTGAAAGAAGTTGTTTCGAGGCACGGAGTGCCAACCTCTATTATTTCGGATCGGGATGCACGATTCACTTCAGAACTGTGACAAGCAATGCACAAAGCTTTTGGCTCTCGATTAGACATGAGTACAGCTTATCACCCTCAGACGGATGGGCAGTCTGAGCGCACGATCCAAACTCTAGAAGACATGCTTCGGGCGTGTGTTATCGATTTCGGCAACAGCTGGGAAAAACACCTCCCGTTAGTGGAGTTTTCGTACAATAACAGTTACCACACCAGCATACAAGCCGCTCCATTCAAGGCATTGTACGGACGTAAATGCCGGTCACCTCTCTGTTGGGCAGAGGTGGGAGATAGTCAGATTATAGGTCCAGAAATGGTAGTTGACGCTACTGAACGAATAGCACAGATACAACAACGCATGGCGGCAGCTCGCGATCGCCAGAAAAGCTACGCTGATAAACGCAGAAAACCGCTCGAGTTCCAAGTTGGGGATCGAGTGCTACTCAAAGTCTCACCCTGGAAGGGTGTGGTTCGATTTGGTAAACGAGGCAAGCTCAATCCACGGTATGTTGGACCGTTTGAAATCACTGAAAGAATAGGCAAAGTAGCCTACAGACTAAACCTACCAGCTGAACTCAGTGCAGTTCACAACGTATTCCATGTGTCGAATCCGAAGAAGTGTCTGTCAGATGAGACCCTCATAGTTCCTTTTAAGGAACTCACTATCGACGAGCGGTTGCAGTTCGTCGAGGAACCAGTTGAAATCTCGGACCGGGGTGTCAAGGTCCTCAAGAACACTAGAATACCTCTTGTATGAGTTCGTTGGAACTCCCGTCGAGGCCCAGAGTATACCTGGGAACGCGAAGATCAAATGGAACTCAAGTATCCCCAGTTATTCGGAAACCGTGCAACCACTACTGAGGCTGAAGCTGCTACTACAGAATTTCGGGACGAAATTCCAAATCAACGAGGGGATGATGTGACACCCCAGGAAAACCAGTAAAAGATACAACTTACCTAGCTTCCTCAGTAACCGCATGCTAAATTTCGGGACGAAATTTCTTTCAAGTTGGGGATAATGTGACAACTCGTGTTTCCAAGATTCCTATTTCGCATTTATTGCACGTTCATTAGTTGTTTAGTTGTTTATTTGCACAATTAGTTTGCTGTGAAACTGTAACATTGTATTTGAGCATGGTTATGTGTTAATTATGAAAGACTTGTCAAACATATGAACTTGGTGGTGAAACTGTGAAATTGTTGTGAGATGGTGTACTTGTGTAAAATATGATACTTAGGGAGGTTTAGAGTAATTAGTGAAATCCTAGAGATACTTAACCCTAATTCCTTTTCACTAATCATTACACAAAACAAAGCACGTACTTTCATTCTCTGATTCCCTGGGAATCATCATCATTTCCATCACAAGCACAAGTCTCCTGCATCAATCTTAATCTTGCAATCTAGTTAGAATCAATTCAAGGTAATTGTTTGTTGATTATTTGATTGTTATCAATTCTTGATTCTTATGAGTTCTTGTAAACCCTAGTTCTTCACATGCTAAGTTCTGTAATTGTTAATTTGATTCTGATTATTGTGATTATGATGATTGACTAGTTGTATAATCGATTGCCTGATGATTAGATACATGATATGCTAAAATTATTGGTTTTGATTAGATTACTGCACTGTGATTATATGTGAAAATAGGGTTTCACAATCGTATGAAAACTAAAATGTAACTGATACAATGAAGTTGAGCAATGCATGAATTATGTTAGTCCGACCTTTGGGATGTGAGGATGTTGTCTGAGTTTTAAGGTATAGACTTGATCCGATGTTTAAACAAGTAAACAAGTAGTCCGACTTTTATGTGAGTTAAAGGAGATCCGACCTTTTTGACTTGAAGGGTCCGAGTTTTAGAGGATTAGCCCCTGTCCGATTTTGTTAAGAGGCTTGGGTCCGAATTTTGGGCCTAGGAGCCCTTGGTCCGATCTTTTAACAGGGGAAAGGAGTCCGAGTTTTGGCAAGAAGATAGGGGGGGTCCGACTTTTTAACCCCAAGACCATTGGTCCGAGTTTTGCATGTAGGGGGAGGGGTTGTCCGAGCTTTAACCCCCACCCCCATGGTCCGACTTTTTGTTAACTTACCTGTCCGAGTTTTAACCCCACCCCTTCTCTAGTCCGAGTTTGTGAAGGACACCCTCTCCTGTCCGAGTTTCTTGAGGGGGGAGACACTATGTCCGAGTTTTAGGGGGGGATTGTTGGTCTGATGTGATGTTAACCCTGTTAGCTGCACGTAATCCTGTTAAGTATGTAACGTAGTTAAACATGTAAACCGTTGATAAGTTGTTAAGTTGTGAACTCTAATTGTTTGTTAACTCTGTTAGTTAACTAGTACTGATAAGTTATTATTCCTGTTTCATATGTTAACCGTGTTAAGTGTTAACCATGTTAAGTGTATTAGTTCTGCGAAAAACTTGTTACCTTGTTAAGTATGTTGATCTCGTTAAATACGATGACTCTGTTAATTGTGCTACTGAATAACCTTGTTCGTGTTAACCAAGAACTCTATCTTATGTGATACCTGATGTTAACTATCAAACGCTTTATGATATAGATTACCTGCGTATTAATACGAACATGAACTGATTTATTACACGTGTACACAATAGGACTTGACTGATTTCTTGTGAGTGCATAACCTAGCATACCGAGCAAACCAAGGTGAGTTCACACAGCCAAGGCATGGGATTCCCGGGTTGGGAATTGGGTTGGAAAGATTTGAATTGGATAATTACTCGTACTTACACTATTGCTTGACTATATACCATCGTCCTCAGGTTAGTCAGGACACTTACATAAAACCTACGTAAACTAGTATCTACCACTGTCTCCCGGGTCGGGAGGACACTTACGTAAAACCTACGTAAACCCCACGCGTACCACTGTCCTCGGGGAAGGGCACTCACGTAAAACCTACGTGACTTTGTACGTATTCCTATTCTCAGATTAAGAAGAACACATGGTTACAATAGTCTAGTAAGGATAAACATGGGAAGCCCCCATTAGTAATAAATATAATCACGGGAAACCCCCACTAATAGTACATACATACGTGGGAAGCCCCCACCAAATGAACATACGTATTACTGCTACGAACTTACTTTCTGTGAACTCGCTCAACTAGTTGTTGATCCTCTGTTAAATGCCTTGCAGGTCGTTAGATATATGGAGCTTGCACAGGGAGGAGCAGGTCGTTGTGGAGTATGGATCGTGGATGCCATGTTAAAACATTTAAACATTTAAACTATGATATATTTTGGGTTTTCATACTTATGCTTCCGCTACACTTGATACTATAATTATGTTTTGAACACCTATCGTATTGAATGATTGGTTTGCATTTATTTTACTTGATATTAAGTACATGTTCAATATGATTGGTGGCTTGATCCTGGTCAGTCACGCTCCCAAGCGGTGATATTCCGCAGGTGGATTTTGGGGGTGTGACACCTATGCTTTAACTTCATTATGAAGCTTAAAAATGGGCTTGACGGGTGTTAGAAGTGCCAATACGCGTTGAAACAAGCTCAGGGGCCAAATCTGTCATTTTGGGAAACTTGCTGATCTGCAGCAAGGTCCTTACGGACCGTAAGGGTCCCCTTGCGGACTGTAAAGCATGCCCAACGACCAGAAACATGAAACTAGCTGCTGTTTTGTAAAATCAGGCCCTTGCTTGCAGTTTTTATGTTTTGGGGAGCAAGTTATCTCTTCTCCAAGGCTTCTCTTCTGCTTGTAACAAGTGTAAGGCTTAGATTTCATGCTTATTGACCAAGAAAAACACTTGGAATGATCTCATGTTCTTGCTTCAACTATAAATAGCAAGGCCTTTCACTTGTTTCAAATGCTCATTCCTTCTTTCTCTCATTCACATCTGCTTTGGAGCTCTCTCTCAAGCATTTGGGACTTTGTCTTCTTGTTGAAAAGATAGCAAGGACCCTTAGTGAGCATTCTTTCATTTCTTTTTATGGCTTTTTCCTTATGTAGTGCAGAAAGTCAAACGTTTGGCCAACAGTTTGACTTTCGGTTTTGACCATCAATTGGTCAAGTCAAAGTTCAATTGAACTTTGAAACGTGATTGTAATCACGATAGTTATAATCCTTCGTGATTATAGCCGCTGATTACCACGTTAGCTAGTTGTAGTGTCGAGTCAAAGTTTCGGTCAAAATGCGTTTTAGCACGCATTTTGCAACGGAACTACTTTAGGATATCAAAACACTTTGTTTTGATACCAAATCAGTAGGTTAGACATGTTTTAACATGTCTAACTCGACACTATTAGTTTGTGCTTGTTTAGGGTCATAAGTTAAGCGGTCTAAACAACCGCTTATACTTCGAACCCGACCCGTTTGGTCGATCTTTAGGATCCGACCAAGCTTAGTTAGTGATCATAGTTACATAGGGAATAACCTCTGAGGTTATACCTTATGATCACATAGGATTGGTTAGTCATTTGCTAGTTAGCTTGTATGCCCATAGGAAATGACCAAAATGCCCTTTTGAAGCTAAAATCCGTATTTTGATTATGTGAACATATTTTTGACTTATAATCTGATTTAGTAACATGTTTACGGATAATTGGGCATGTAAGACTTGGCATAGCACATAGTTAACCATTCAAACATAGTTTTTCGCTAACGACGCCTTATAGTAGCTTATGTTACCATAATGTGTCGAAACGGGTCAAAAGCACTTAGGTAGGCTTTCCAATCAGAATGTTGGGACTATTAAATCATACCATATGAGTTCAATTACTCATTTGATTTATAGAACCCCATTCTATCCTATCTCCCAATTTAGGAGCCGATTTATTAACATAGTTTTACCTATACTAGGTGCCGGTTGATTCCGTGACCCTTGGAGCTTAAATTGGTCTTATTCTCAAGACTATTTAGCAATCCCAAGTGAGTACATAGTTCCCCTCTTTTACCGTTTTCAAATATTTTGGGGTGATACACATGTACATACGTGTTACTTTCGTGCTTTTCATGCTTTTATGACATAAACATGCTAGTTTCATCTAGTACATATCTAGTACATGATTTCAATTATGTTTTGCTATGTATGTCAAGCATGCTAGCACATTGATTTGTTACACATTTGTTGCATATGTTTACTTAGCATATGGAACACATTGTTTTACATGATATTTCTGCTATGTATGTTTACTGAGCATGCTAGCACATTGTTTTTCATGAACATTTCTACTAGGCATGTTTACTTAGCATTCCTAGTACATGGTTTTCACATGCTACATTGGTTATGACATTTGGTATGTTAAATCGGGACAATAATACATTCATTAACATTGATCACGTCGCTCGGACTTATGTAATGGTACCATAGGAATTGACAACTCCCGTTTCCGACTTCCTGGGTTTGTTTGGAAGTTGGGGATGACAGAATCCGACAACATAATTTAGATGAACCTTTAATTCATTTAAGGGTTTGTCCCACAGTCGCAAGGCTTGAATGTATGCGATTAACATTACTGCATAAATGTTTGTAATCATAAAGCATTGTTTTTCTGCAAAACAAAACATTTGATTTAAACTTAGGTTTATTCAAAAACATTGTTTTGTACATTTTTACTATGGGGTTGAGTAACTTCTAGTTATTCACCATACATGACACAGTTTATACATTGACATCATCACATAGTTTAAGTAGATGATTTTCCTACTTGCTATGCATTTCATTTGGTCATACATGAAACATTTCACACATGACATTGTACATGGTTTACACATACACATTTTTGACATGGAACAAGACATTTAGATTGGTTATTGATAAGTGACTTATGTAACGGGGCTATGTGTTATATGATAAAAGCATGGTGGATACGCCGCTGGTACTTCCTATATATAAGTGCTTTTATTGTATTATACATTGTTGCGTTATATGAATCACTTGGGCAAGACATGAAACATTTTATACAAGAACAAGACATTGTTTTACAAAGTACACATTTTATCGAAATTCATTTTCACTTGGTTATTCATTTAACCATGCATTATCATTTCATCATCATTTGATTTTCATTGATTTTCACATGGTTTTACAAAGGAAAACATTTTACAAGGTTCATGACTACATTTTGTTAAACATTTTTTTAAACCATAAGTCATGAATCTGCATAAACAAAACCTATGTATCTCACAGGCATTTTTATGCTGACGTACCTATTTTTACATGTGTTTCAGGTGCTAATGCATGATGATGCTTGTGCTTCACTTAGGCGGACTCGGGCCTTAGTGACTTTAAAAGACAGTTATTATGATAGTTTAGTTTGAACTCAAAGACAATGTAACTTCAATTTTAATAATACATAACTTTAATTGCCATGGTTGTTGAAACAATAATTCTGTCGCCACTCACCTCCCCGGCGTTTCCGCCGCGGTTTGTTGTTTTACGCGGCCGGGGTGTGACAGAAGAGTTGGTATCAGAGCCAATGGTTATAGGGAATTAGGTTATTAGCAATGCTTTGACCTAGACTATAACTTTCTAGGACCCTAACGCAAGTTTACTTGTGTTTAGATTTTAAAACAATACCCGTCACCTATTCTTAGGTGATTACCAAAACTTGAACACAATATTCCAAAATAGTTTTGAAATCAACCATCTATCCTTAGATGATTTCTTTTGGCCTCGTGCCTTCCGAAATTTTCAAAACCTCGTCAAAGTTTTGGGTCTAAATAATGTGAACACATGCAAACTGGAAGAGTGAATGCCTGTACCCTGAGTTTTCTGTCTAAGGCTAGAGTGTTCGTACAAATCCGCAGTATCGGACCAGTCACTCTTACCTGGGAACTCTTGGGGTGAGTGTTCACTTATAGGCAAGCATGTCTTCGCGATACATTATTATGACTCATTTACTTTGATTTGTCACTGTGTGTTGTTTGTTTGCTTTGTGGTAACAAACAAACGACCACATTCCTTGCTTTTTGTCGATTTTATTGTTATCTCATTTTCATCACATCATCTCACTCGTTTTCTCTCATGTTCCTCTTTTAGAATGCCTCCTCGACGTAACGTTCCTCAACCTGATGCCGAACTGGCAGCTATTATAGCACAGCAGATGGCTGCTATGCTACCTAGTCTCATAACTCAAATAAACCAAGCCACTAATAACAATGTTAATGCACCTGCTCTGTGCAACTTTAAACAGTTTAACTCGGCTAAACCGCTCAAGTTTAGTGGTACTGAAGGAGCAACTGGGCTTCTCCAGTGGTTTGAGAGTCTTGAGAGCACATTTCACCATGTTCAGTGTCCGAACAACCGTAAGGTCGAGTTTGCTTCGAGTGTATTCCAAAAGAGGGCTCTTACCTGGTGGAATGGGGTAATGAGAGACCGAGGTGCTGATGTTGCTTTGGGTCAGACTTAGGAGGAACTCAGGACTCTCATGATGAGAGAATTCTGTCCTCGACACGAGCAGAGGGCACTCGAAGATGAGTTCAAAGATCTGAAGCAAGTCAGTGGTGAACACCGGGCTTACACAGACAGATATGAGGAGTTAAGCTTGCTCTGTCCGACAATGGTCACGCCTTTGGATAAGGCTATTGAGAAGTACATAGACGGTTTACCAGATCCTGTTCAGGATATTGTCACTGGCAGTTACCCTACTACCGTCTGACAGGCCATTGAGCTAGCTGCTACCCTTACTGAATCCCAAATCAAGAAGGGTAAACTCCACAGAAAGGGTGACAAGAAGCAGAAACAGTCTGATGGCGCCAAGGATAACAAGGGCAAGAAGGCTGCTGAGTCTTCAAAAAAATCGAGGAAGCGTAAGGCTTCCAAGAATTTTGCTATCACTACTCAGACTAATCAGGCTGCTCCTAACCAGGCAGCACAGAATCAGGCTGCACAACCTGCTGCCAAAAGGCAGTATGCAGGAAATGCACCTCTGTGCAACAGATGTAACAGCCACCACCAGCCACAGATGCAATGCCGTATCTGCACGAATTGTGGCAAGTCTGGTCATCTTGCAAACACCTACCGCTTTGCTCCTAACCAAAATCAGGCAGCTCAAAACCATGCACAGAACCCTGCCCAGAATCCTGCACGACCTCACTTTCCGCCTGGTTCATGTTTCAACTGTGGGGATCTGACCCACTACAGGAACAACTGCCCGAGGTTGGCAAATGCGAACCAAGCACTGGCTCGTGGTTGAGCTTTCAATTTGAATGCAAATGAGGCGCGTGCAGATAACGAAGTGGTGAACGGTACGTTCCTTGTTAACAACCATCCTGCTTCTGTTCTATTTGATTCGGGTGCCGATAAGAGTTTTGTGTCCTTAGCATTTGAGCCTTTGCTTGCGATGATTAGAACAAAACTAGGAAAGCCCTTGACAGTAGAAGTAGCTAGTGGTGAACCTGTTGTACTCGACTCTGTTCTTCGAAATTGCCAGTTGAATCTCAATAACCATCTTTTTCCTATCGACCTCACATCGATGCAACTCGGGAGCTTCGATATTATAGTAGGAATGGATTGGTTATCAAAGTACCATGCTGAGGTGGTATGTTTTGAGAAGTTGGTCCGTATACTGCTATCGACTGGTGAGATCTTAGAAGTTCATGGGGAGAAACCCGTTAAACTCATGTCGTGTACCCAAGCCCGCAAATACCTGCGAAAGAAATATGTTGCTTTCCTAGCACATGTCGTAGAAGATAAAGCAAAGGGTAAGACTATCCAAGATATCCCTGTTGTTCGGGATTATCCAGAGGTATTTCCCGAAGAATTACCTGGTTTACCCCCTGTGCGCCAAGTTGAGTTCCGCATTGACCTTGTGCCTGGTGCTAATCCCATTGCTAAATCACCTTATCGTCTTGCACCATCTGAGATGCAAGAGTTATCTAAGCAGCTTCAGGAGCTATCTGACAAAGGATTCATCCGTCCAAGCTTTTCCCCTTGGGGAGCTCCTGTCCTATTTGTGAAAAAGAAAGATGGATCTTTCAGGATGTGTATAGATTACCATGAGCTTAACAAGCTTACCATCAAGAATCGATATCCCTTACCTCGCATTGATGATCTCTTTGATCAGCTACAGGGTGCTACTTGCTTTTCAAAGATTGATCTGCGTTCTGGATATCATCAACTTCGAGTTCTCGAAGAAGATATTCCCAAGACAGCTTTTCGTACGCGTTATGGTCATTATGAGTTTACTGTTATGCCTTTCGGTTTAACAAATGCTCCTGCTGTTTTCATGGACTTAATGAATAGGGTTTGTAAACCTTATTTGGACAAGTTCATCATCGTCTTCATTGATGATATTTTGATCTATTCTAAGACTCGAGCTGAGCATGAACAACATCTTCGTCTTACAATGGAGCTCCTAAAGAAAGAACAGCTTTTCGCCAAATTCTCCAAGTGCGAATTCTGGCTTAAGGAAGTTCAATTTTGGGGGCACATCGTCAACGAACAAGGTATTCATATAGATCCCGCCAAAATCAGTGCGATTAAGGATTGGGATACTCCTACTACTCCTACCGAGGTTCGTTCATTTCTTGGTCTAGCGGGTTATTACCGCTGTTTCATTGAAAACTTCTCCAAGATTGCGGTTCCTCTCACTGCTTTAACTCAGAAAAGCAAACCTTTTGAGTGGGGATCCAAACAAGAAGAAGCTTTCTAGACCTTGAAACAAAAACTTTGTGATGCACCTATTCTATCTTTGCCCGAGGATAACGACGACTTTGTCGTGTACTGTGATGCATCCAACTTAGGTCGAGGCTGTGTTCTTATGCAAAGAAACAAAGTTATAGCCTATGCATCAAGACAGCTGAAAGTGCACGAGAAGAACTACACAACTCATGATCTTGAGTTAGGTGCAGTAGTCTTTGCTCTCAAAATCTGGAGACATTACCTTTACGGTACAAAGTGTGTAGTGTTTACTGACCACAAGTGTCTCCAGCACATCTTCAATCAGAAAGAACTAAACATGAGGCAACGACGTTGGGTAGAACTCCTAAACGACTACGATTGCGAAATTCGCTACCATCCTGGTAAGGCGAATGTCGTGGCTGACGCATTAAGTCGTAAGGAACATGTCAAGCTTCATTGTGTTCAGGTTCGATCTGACCTTCAATCTCGCATAATTCAAGCTCAACATACTTGTGTTGCACAAGACTTGATGGGTAAAGAGATACCGTGTCATACTAATCCTGAGCTTGAACTGAGAGATTTTGGGATTTTCTATTACATGGGCCGTTTGTGGGTCCCAAGTATAGACAATCTTCGCACCTTGCTTATGGATGAAGCTCACAAGTCTCGTTATTCAATTCATCCTGGTGCAGACAAAATGTATAAGGATCTTCGAACCCAGTACTGGTGACCGGGTATGAAGAAAGACATTGCCTTATATGTTTCAAAATGCCTTACTTGTCTTAAGGTTAAGGCAGAACATCAACATCCCTCTGGATTATTGGAGCAACCAGAGATTCCAGTTTGGAAATGGGAAAACATTTCTATGGATCTCATTACCAAGCTACCGGGCACTAAGAAGGGTCATGAAGCCATTTGGGTTGTTGTTGATCGTCTTACTAAGTCAGCACATTTCTTGCCGATCCGTGAGGATCTATCTGCTGACAAGCTTGCCAAAATCTATGTTGATGAGATTGTATCTCGACATGGTGTTCCATTGAACATTATATCTGATAGAGATGCTCGATTCTCGTCTCGCTTTTGGAGAACCATGCAATTTGCCATGGGTACTCAACTTCATTTGAGCTCAGCGTACCATCCGCAGACAGATGGTCAATCTAAGAGAACAATCCAGACACTGGAGGATATGCTTAGAGCATGTGTGATTGACTTTGGTGGTAGTTGGGATTCGCATCTACCTTTGATCGAATTCTCCTACAACAATAGTTATCACTCTAGCATCAACATGGCTCCTTTCGAAGCTTTATACGGTCGAAAATGTCGTTCACCAATCTGCTAGAATGAGATAGGTGAAGCTCAGCTTACAGGACCTGAACTCGTTCTAGAGACTACAGATAAGGTCAAAAAGATTCATGATAACCTTCAGACAGCTAGAAGCCGTCAGAAATGTTACACGGATCGACGACGCAAGCCCTTGGAATTCCAAGTTGGTGATCACGTCCTACTCAAGGTATCCCCTTGGAAAGGTGTGATTAGATATGGGAAGAAAGGAAAACTTGCACCTCGTTATGTTGGACCATTCAAGATCGTTGAAAGAGTCGGAAAAGTAGCCTACAGATTAGAGCTACCTCCTGAACTTAGAAATGTTCATCCAACATTCCACGTGTCCAATCTCCAAAAGTGTTTAGCTGATGAGAACCTCCACATACCACTTGATGAAATTCGTGTTGATAACACGATGCATTTTGTTGAGAAACCTGTGGAGATAGTGGACCGTTCATTTAAACAGTTAAAGGGCAAACGAATTAAATTAGTCAAAGTTCGCTGGGAATCTAAACGTGGCCCAGAGTTTATTTGGGAACGTGAAGATCAGATGAAAGCGAAATATCCGCATCTTTTCTCACAAGTTTCCTCTAAATAAATTTCGGGACGAAATTTCCTGAAGTAGGGGAGACTGTGACATCTGTGCTTGTGATATCATTTTACAAACTCTGAACAATACAATGTTAATAAAACAATGTGTTTTGATCCCAATGTTTGTCATTTATGTTTGGTTTTGTGCCCATGTTGATTTTTGATCGATTTTGAACTCTATATCACTTTCTGGAAAGTTATACGCAAACTGATGCGTTAACACGATCAGTAAAACGCGACAAACACTCCGGAACATCATCATAAACTTAACATACCTTAAATAACCTTTACATAACTTAGAAATAAGTTTTAAAGGCTTTGGTATGGCAAAAACAAGTTTATTCGCTCTCAAGGACTATTTGCGTCAACTTGCAAAAGTCTGCCGTTTCGTAAGGCAACGTACAGTCCAGAACTTGATCATAAGTTAAACATACCATATATAACCTAAACATGGCTTAGAAATAAGCTTTGATAGGTTCGGTGTGCGAAAACATGCTTATATGATCTTACAGGGACTAAAAGTGTCAAAAACGACATAAGTTTGCATTTTCGCGCATATCTTACGTTCTGGACACATCTGGACATCCAAAATTTTTGTACACACTAAAATATTTTTATTTTAGTGATCGGCATGCAAAAATTCCATTTGTTTCGCAATTTGAATCATTTTCGCGCTCGTTACGATTTCCGTCGTAATTAGCCGAACAACGCAACCATACGGCCAAACGAACCAACATCCGGCATATTTTTTAGCATGTTTCATGTTCCCTATGCTTTAACTTCATTATGAAGCTTAAAAATCGGCTTGACGGGTGTTAGAAGTGCCAATACGCGTTGAAACAAGCTCAAGGGCCAAATCTGTCATTTTGGGAAACTTGCTGATCTGCAGCAAGGTCCTTACGGACCGTAAGGGTCCCCTTGCGGACCGTAAAGCATGCCCAGCGACCAGAAACATGAAACTAGCTGCTGTTTTGTAAAATCAGGCCCTTGTTTGCAATTTTTATGTTTTGGGGAACAAGTTATCTCTTCTCCAAGGCTTCTCTTATGCTTGTAACAAGTGTAAGGCTTAGATTTCATGCTTAATGACCAAGAAAAACACTTGGAATGATCTCATGTTCTTGCTTCAACTATAAATAGCAAGGCCTTTCACTTGTTTCAAATGCTCATTCCTTCTTTCTCTCATTCACATCTGCTTTGGAGCTCTCTCTCAAGCATTTGGGACTTTGTCTTCTTGTTGAAAAGATAGCAAGGACCCTTAGTGAGCATTGTTTCATTTCTTTTTATGGCTTTTTCCTTATGTAGTGCAGAAAGTCAAACGTTTGGCCAACAGTTTGACTTTTGGTTTTGACCATCAATTGGTCAAGTCAAAGTTCAATTGAACTTTGAAACGTGATTGTAATCACGATAGTTATAATCCTTCGTGATTATAGCCGCTGATTACCACGTTAGCTAGTTGTAGTGTCGAGTCAAAGTTTCGGTCAAAATGCATTTTAGCACGCATTTTGCAACGGAACTACTTTAGGGTATCAAAACACTTTGTTTTGATACCAAATCAGTAGGTTAGACATGTTTTAACATGTCTAACTCGACACTATTAGTTTGTGCTTGTTTAGGGTCATAAGTTAAGCGGTCTAAACAACCGCTTATACTTCCGAACCCGACCCGTTTGGTCGATCTTTAGGATCCGACCAAGCTTAGTTAGTGATCATAGTTACATAGGGAATAACCTCTGAGGTTATACCTTATGA
Source organism: Helianthus annuus (assembly GCF_002127325.2). Taxonomy (NCBI): domain Eukaryota; kingdom Viridiplantae; phylum Streptophyta; class Magnoliopsida; order Asterales; family Asteraceae; genus Helianthus; species Helianthus annuus. Next base: position 22,565,961 of record NC_035445.2, on the reverse strand, counting down.
TCACATAGGATTGGTTAGTCATTTACTAGTTAGCTTGTATGCCCATAGGAAATGACCAAAATGCCCTTTTGAAGCTAAAATCCGTATTTTGATTATGTGAACATATTTTTGACTTATAATCTGATTTAGTAACATGTTTAGGGATAATTGGGCATGTAAGACTTGGCATAGCACATAGTTAACCGCCCGAACATAGTTTTTCGCTAACGACGCCTTATAGTAGCTTATGTTACCATAATGTGTCGAAACGTGTCAAAAGCACTTAGGTAGGCTTTCCAATCAGAATGTTGGGACTATTAAATCATACCATATGAGTTCAATTACTCATTTGATTAATAGAACCCCATTCTATCCTATCTCCCGATTTAGGAGCCGATTTATTAACATAGTTACCTATACTAGTTGTCGGTTGATTCCGTGACCCTTGGAGCTTAAATTGGTCTTATTCTCAAGACTAATTAGCAATCCCAAGTGAGTACATAGTTCCCCTCTTTTACCGTTTTCAAATATTTTGGGGTGATACACATGTACATACATGTTACTTTCGTGCTTTTCATGCTTTTATGACATAAACATGCTAGTTTCATCTAGTACATATCTAGTACATGATTTCAATTATGTTTTGCTATGTATGTCAAGCATGCTAGCACATTGATTTGTTACACATTTGTTGCATATGTTTACTTAGCATATGGAACACATTGTTTTACATGATATTTCTGCTATGTATGTTTACTGAGCATGCTAGCACATTGTTTTTCATGAACATTTCTACTAGGCATGTTTACTTAGCATTCCTAGTACATGGTTTTCACATGCTACATTGGTTATGACATTTGGTATGTTAAATCGGGACAATAATACATTCATTAACATTGATCACGCCGCTCGGACTTATGTAATGGTACCATAGGAATTGACAACTCCCGTTTCCGACTTACTGGGTTTGTTTGGAAGTTGGGGATGACAGAATCCGACAACATAATTTAGATGAACCTTTAATTCGTTTAAGGGTTTGTCCCACAGTCGCAATGTCACACCCCCAAAATCCACCTGCGGAGTATCACCGCTTGGGAGCGTGACTGACCAGGATCAAGCCACCAATCATATAGAACAATATATATATAATAAAAGAAATTGCCATTAAACCAAACCAAATCCATATGAAAGGTGTTTCCAAAACATAAGTAAGTTATCATTGTTTAGCGGAAGCGTATAATCAAAACCCAACGTAATTAAGTACGAAATGTCAATAGTGTTTAATAGGATAATCACGATCCAAGCCCACAACGACCCGCTCCTCCATGTGCAAGCTCCATATACCTAACGACCTGCAAGGCATGCAGCAGAGGATCAACAACTAGTTGAGCGAGTTCACAGAAAGTACATGCGTAATAGTAAGTTCGTTTGTAACAGGTGGCTCTACTGGGCCGTTTGTATGTTCTATTGGTGGTGGTGTTCCACGTTATTGGTGGTGGTGTTCCACGTTATTGGTGGTGGTGTTCCACGTTATTGGTGGTGGTGTTCCACGTTATTGGTGGTGGTGTTCCACGTTGTATAACCACTAGACTACTCGTAACTATAGGTATCCTTCACAACCGAGGATAGTGATCAGTATAAGTATCCTTCACATCCGAGGATAGTGATCAGTATAAGTATCCTTCACATCCGAGGATAGTAATGTGGTAGTCTAGTCATAGTGTCAATAGTGTATCTAATCAACCTTTCAATCCCATTCCCAACACCCCGGGAATCCCATGCCTTGGTAAGAGTGTGAACTCACCTTGGTTTGCTCGGTATGCTATGTTATGCACTCACAAGTAATTAATCAAGTCCTATTGTATGCACGTATAACAAATCAGTTCACGTTCGAAATGATACGCATGTTATCTAACGTCGTATGGTGTTTGACAGCCAATATCGTGTATCAATCATGTATCACGTAACAGTTAACCCATTCATGCAATTCACGTAATTCATGTGAACATATACAGGATCACGCATCACACAAAAACTCAGACAAGTATGGGGGGGGGGGTCTCCCCTGTTCAAAAACTCAGATAGCACATGAAATCATACAATAACTCAGACTGTCATGATACACACACAAGCTCGGACCCTTGATACATTCAATAAACTCGGGCCCAATGACATCATATTAAACTCGGGCCCAATATAGTAACAAACTCGGTCCATAATTGATCAAAATTAAACTCGGACAAACATTAAACTCGGCCCATTCAAAATTAAACTCGGACATCATCAATTTACTTATACTCGGACCAAGGTGGTCCAATTATGTTCGGACCATGGTGATCCAAATTAAGTTCGGACCATGGTGATCCAAATTAAGTTCGGACCATTCTTTAAACTATTATCTTCGGACCACAATCAACAATTATCCTCGGACCACATTCAACAATTATCCTCGGACTACATCCAACAATTATATTCGGACCATATGTTAAAGATTAAACTCGGACCATAGACAAGCTATTAAACTCGGTCTAACTAGTTAACAATAAACTCGGACCATTCACATGAATTAAGGTCGGACCAAATGACATTATAATAAACTCGGGTGGCTTCAATACTAAACTCGGTCCAACTAAAGTCATTATACTCGGACTTAACGTTAAACTCAGACAACATCAAGCACATTAATAAACTCAGGCAAACACATTTCAATTTCCCATTAACAATCATAGCAGTTACGTATATCATACGAATAACCCTAATTCCAATCATATGACGGCAGATAAACAAGATTGTTCAATCGATTGTTAAACCACAACAATTATCACCATGATACCTATCAAGCATGCATCTAATCACCACTGCAATCTCAACTATCTAGGATTAAATCACAGAATATTATATGAGAAGCTAGGGTTTTCCATGAACACAAAAGTCAAGAAATCAATAAACAATCAATCATGAACAATGATTAAACAATTACCTTGAATGATTCTAGAGGAGTAGAGTGATCAAACTCGTGATGATTATCTTGGTGATGATGATGGTGATGATTGCTAGAGCCAAAGAAGTGAGAGTACGTGCTTTGGTTTTGGTGAAAGTGATTAGTGAAAAGGGGATTAGGGTTAAGTATAATCAAGTTTACTAATGGCTCTCTACACCCCTAACTAATATAATTTACAATAGTACACCATCTCATAACTATTTCATAATTCCACCACCAAGTTTACACATTTGACAAGTTTCACAAATACAATCAAACAATCAAAACATAAATAACTTCATGGCAATCAATACATGATCGTGCAATAAATACAGAATAGAAATCTTGGAAATTCGAGTTGTCACATTATCCCCAACTTAAAAGAAATTTCGTCCCGAAATTTGGTACGCACTCACTGAGGAAGCTAGATAAGTTACATCGTTCACTGGTTTTCCTGGGGTGTCACATCATCCCCCCGTTGATTTGGAATTTCGTCCCGAAATTCAGTAGTAGTAGCTTCAGCCTCAGTAGTGGATGCATTGGTTTCGAATAGCTGGGGGTGCTTTTCTTTCATCTGGTCTTCGCGTTCCCAGGTATACTCTGGGCCACGCTGGGAGTTCCAACGAACTCGAACAAGAGGGATTCTCTTGTGTTTGAGGACCTTAACATCCCGGTCCGTGATTTCAACTGGTTCCTCGACGAACTGCAACCGCTCGTCGATAGTGAGTTCCTTAAAAGGAACTATAAGGGTCTCATCTGATAGGCATTTCTTCAGATTCGACACGTGAAATACATTGTGAACTGCACCGAGTTCAGCTGGTAGGTTTAATCTGTAGGCTACTTTGCCAATCTTTTCTAAGATTTCGAATGGTCCGACGTACCGCGGATTCAGTTTGCCTCGTTTACCAAATCGAACCACACCCTTCCAGGGTGAAACTTTCAATAAAACCCGGTCCCCGACCTCAAATTCCAATGGCTTTCTACGCTTGTCCGCGTAGGCTTTCTGACGGTCGCGTGCTGCCGCCATGCGTTGACGTATCTGTGCTATCTTTTCTGTGGCGTCCACAACAATCTCTGGACCCGTAATTTGACTATCCCCCACCTCTGCCCAACAGAGAGGTGACCGGCATTTACGTCCGTACAATGCCTCAAATGGAGCGGCTTGAATGCTGGTGTGGTAACTGTTATTGTATGAAAACTCCACTAAAGGGAGGTGTTTTTCCCAGCCGTTGCCGAAATCGATGACACACGCTCGAAGCATGTCTTCTAGAGTTTGGATAGTTCGCTCAGACTGCCCATCCGTCTGAGGATGATATGCTGTGCTCATGTCTAACCGTGAGCCGAAGGATTTGTGCATCGCTTGCCAAAGCTCTGACGTGAATCGTGCATCGCGATCCGAAATGATAGAGGTTGGCACTCCGTGCCTCGAAACAACTTCTTTCAAGTAAATGTCTGCTAAGGTAGAAAACTTATCCGTTTCTTTGATAGCCAAGAAATGAGCAGACTTTGTGAGTCGATCAACGATCACCCAAATAGTGTCATTCCCACGCTGGGATCTAGGTATCTTGGGCTGCTGAAGTAGACCAGCTGGTTTCTGATATTCAACCTTGACTCTCGCACAGGTTAAGCATTTTCCAACATAGGTGGCGATGTGGGCTTTCATACTTGGCCACCAGTATGTTGTGCTGATGTCGTGGTACATTTTATCCGACCCTGGATGTACCGAATAGCGAGACTTGTGAGCTTCATCCATTACAAGTTCGCGTAAACCGCCATAAAGTGGGACCCAAATACGCCCCGTTACATAGTAGGCGCCGTCTTCCCTTTGTTCCATGCGTTGCCTTGAGCCGCGTAAGGCTTCAGCTTTAACGTTTTCGGGTTTCAGTGCTTCTAACTGAGCAGCTCGTATCTGTGCAGGAAGACTGGACTGAATAGTAAGCTGTAGCGCTCGCACGCGCTTAGGTAGAGTGTCTTTCCGACTGAGGGCATCAGCCACAACATTGGCCTTGCCTGGATGATACTTGATGGCGCATTCATAGTCGTTTAGAAGTTCAACCCATCTCCGTTGACGCATATTCAAATCCTTTTGCTTAAGAATATGCTCGAGACTCCTGTGATCGGTGTAAATCGTGCACCTGGTACCGTACAGGTAGTGTCGCCATATCTTAAGCGCGAAAACAACAGCTCCCAGCTCTAAATCGTGCGTCGTATAATTCCGTTCATGAACCTTGAGTTGCCGAGAGGCGTATGCAATAACTTTATCCCGCTGCATCAATACGCAACCAAGCCCCTGTATCGATGCGTCACAATAAACCACGAAGTCATCCGTGCCCTCTGGCAATGAGAGAATAGGTGCGCTGCAAAGCCTATCCTTTAAGTACTGAAAAGCGGTCTCTTGCGTATTACCCCATCTGTAAACGACACCTTTCTGTGTTAGCATAGTAAGTGGTTGCGCGATCTTTGAGAAGTCTTTAATAAATCGCCTGTAGTAACCCGCCAAACCCAAGAATTGGCGTATTTCTGTCGGTGTACGTGGTGCTGGCCAGTTTCTGATCGAATCAACCTTGGATGGATCGACATGAATCCCATCCTTGTTTACCACATGGCCTAAGAAGTGGACTTCACGAAGCCAGAAGTCGCATTTTGAAAACTTTGCGTACAGTTGCTCCTTTCGAAGAAGTTCCAAGATAAGACGTAAGTGCTGCTCGTGCTCCTCCTGACTCTTGGAGTAAATCAAAATGTCGTCGATGAAGACGATAACAAACTTATCAAGATACGGTTTGCACACCCTGTTCATAAGATCCATGAAGACTGCAGGCGCGTTCGTAAGCCCGAATGGCATGACAAGAAACTCGTAATGACCGTAGCGAGTTCTGAAAGCGGTTTTGGAGACGTCCTCATCCCGGACTCTCAGCTGATGATATCCTGACCTTAAATCAATCTTGGAATAGTAACACGACCCTTGCAACTGGTCGAATAGGTCATCTATGCGCGAAAGAGGATAACGGTTCTTCACCGTCACCTTATTGAGTTCGCGGTAGTCGATGCACATCCTGAACGTACCGTCTTTCTTCTTCACAAATAACACTGGAGCTCCCCAAGGCGAAGAGCTTGGACGAATAAAGCCCTTTTCCAAGAGCTCTTGTAGCTGCTTCGACAGTTCTTCCAGTTCGGTTGGAGCTAAACGATACGGTGCGCGGGCTATAGGTGCTGCTCCAGGAGCTAACTCAATCTGAAACTCGACTTGACGATGAGGCGGTAAACCGGGTAAGTCTTCAGGAAACACTTGAGGAAAATCACGCACAACTGGTATATCCTCCAGCTTCTTTTCCTTTGCTGATGCGTCAGTGACAAGTGCCAGAATGGCAGTATGTCCCTTTCGTAAACATTTCTGCGCCTTTAAGAATGAGATGATGCCAACCACAGCACCACTCTTGTCACCTTGTACTTCGAGAGGTTCTTGACTGGAGCGAGGAATACGAATAACTTTTTCTTTGCATAAGATCTCCGCGTGATGTTGGGATAACCAATCCATACCGATGACGACGTCGAAACTACCCAAAACTATGGGTATGAGATCAATCGAGAAAGTCTGACCCGCTAGAACAATACTACAACCCTTGACTACATGCGCGACCTCTACACTCTTACCATTTGCTAGTTCTACGACGTGTTTGGTGTCTAGGGGTGTTGGTGTACGTTTTAATAATTTACTCATTTTCAATGACATATAGCTTGTATCAGCACCCGAATCAAATAAGACAGTAACATAAATATCGTCGAGAAGAAACTTACCCATAACCACATTGGGATCATTCACTGCATCTCCTCGACCCAACACAAAAGCACGACCACGAGCTTCATTGCCGTTGTTGTTGTTATTGTTCCCGTTGCCCTGATTGTTGTTGTGATTGTTGTTGTTCTGGTTCCTGTTCAACTGAGGGCAATGCCTTTTGAAGTGACCCTCTGCACCGCACTGAAAACACCCTTTGTTACCCTGCTGCTGATTCTGTTGTGCCTGGGGTTGCTGCTGATTCTGGTTTGCAGGACGAGCGCTTCTACAATCTTTAGCCTCGTGACCCATCTTGAGGCATCTTTGACAACGAACCTTATTACACTGGCCACTGTGATGTTTGTTGCAGGTGTTACACTTTGGAAGGTTTCCTCGATACCCTCCCTGTCTGTGGCTGCCTGAGGAGTGCTGGCTTGGACTCTGGTAACTGTCTGTCTTTCGCTGTTGAGCTTGCGACTGCACTGAAGCTGATCCCTTGCTAGAATCCCCATCCCATTTTCTCTTACTTTCACTGGGAGTAGCAAGTGTAGTAGAAGCAGTAGCGGTAGCAGTAGCACTGATGCGCTTAGGCAGTTTATTCTGATCCACTGCCTGATCGGTGATGCGATGAGCGAGACGCTGGATTTCCTGGATGTTGTTGAGGTTAGCCGAGGTAACGTGGCTCTGTATTTCTGGTGCCAAACCTTTGAGATACAACTCAATACGCTTGTATGGAGGGTCCACCATAGTTGGACATAACACAGCCAACTCATTTGATCTCTTGGTGTAAGCTTCAATTTCCGAACCAACCATTTTCAAGTTATACAACTCGTCCTCCAACTTGTGAATGTCTTCTCTAGTGCAGTATTCCCTCTTGATCAGTTCTTTGAAATCATTCCAGGGTGTGGCGTTAGCAGCTGCCAACCCTAAGATCTGCACTTGTGCGTTCCACCAAGTGAGCGCAATCCCTTCAAGTGTGCCAGTGGCGAACTTCACCCTGCGAGCCTCAGGGCATTCACACATTTCGAAAACCGACTCGAGCTTTTCAAACCAGTGGAGGAGTCCAACTGCTCCCTCCGTGCCACTGAACGAACTAGGACGACATTCCATGAAATTCTTGAAGGTGCACCCAGGTTGTGGCTGAGCGGGTTGACCTATTGTGTACGAATAGGACAAAGTTAAGTACGAGAATTAATGTAGGATCTAAAGATCCTAGTGTCTATACTGCAGGGTACACTACCTGCTTGTGCAGCTGCAACTGCCGCAGCAACGAGAGCCTCTAGCTGGGCTTGAGTCATGGTAATTCGTGCGGCCATTGATCTTCACATCAAAGGCAACATAAGTGAGAAAGGTTCGCGAATAGTGCGATGACAGAAGAGTGTAAGCACATAAGTATTCTCATGCAATGTCAAGTTGTGAGCAAGGTAATGTAAGCATACTACGAGCAAAGTTCTATGCAAATTCTAGCATGTAGGCAATAAACATAAACCTTATTACCTAAGAAGTTGAGTCTTGCACGTGGAGCGAAGCGTCGTTGTGGATCGTGAGAGCACTGTTCTGGTTATAGTCTGGTTTTAATAAAAACGTTTTCCCCATATTAAAACCAAGTTCTCTATAACCAATGGCTCTGATACCAATCTGTCACACCCCCAAAATCCACCTGCGGAGTATCACCGCTTGGGAGCGTGACTGACCAGGATCAAGCCACCAATCATATAGAACAATATATATATAATAAAAGAAATTGCCATTAAACCAAACCAAATCCATATGAAAGGTGTTTCCAAAACATAAGTAAGTTATCATTGTTTAGCGGAAGCGTATAATCAAAACCCAACGTAATTAAGTACGAAATGTCAATAGTGTTTAATAGGATAATCACGATCCAAGCCCACAACGACCCGCTCCTCCATGTGCAAGCTCCATATACCTAACGACCTGCAAGGCATGCAGCAGAGGATCAACAACTAGTTGAGCGAGTTCACAGAAAGTACATGCGTAATAGTAAGTTCGTTTGTAACAGGTGGCTCTACTGGGCCGTTTGTATGTTCTATTGGTGGTGGTGTTCCACGTTATTGGTGGTGGTGTTCCACGTTATTGGTGGTGGTGTTCCACGTTATTGGTGGTGGTGTTCCACGTTATTGGTGGTGGTGTTCCACGTTGTATAACCACTAGACTACTCGTAACTATAGGTATCCTTCACAACCGAGGATAGTGATCAGTATAAGTATCCTTCACATCCGAGGATAGTGATCAGTATAAGTATCCTTCACATCCGAGGATAGTAATGTGGTAGTCTAGTCATAGTGTCAATAGTGTATCTAATCAACCTTTCAATCCCATTCCCAACACCCCGGGAATCCCATGCCTTGGTAAGAGTGTGAACTCACCTTGGTTTGCTCGGTATGCTATGTTATGCACTCACAAGTAATTAATCAAGTCCTATTGTATGCACGTATAACAAATCAGTTCACGTTCGAAATGATACGCATGTTATCTAACGTCGTATGGTGTTTGACAGCCAATATCGTGTATCAATCATGTATCACGTAACAGTTAACCCATTCATGCAATTCACATAAATTCATGTGAACATATACAGGATCACGCATCACACAAAAACTCAGACAAGTATGGGGGGGGGGGGGGGTCTCCCCTGTTCAAAAACTCAGATAGCACATGAAATCATACAATAACTCAGACTGTCATGATACACACACAAGCTCGGACCCTTGATACATTCAATAAACTCGGGCCCAATGACATCATATTAAACTCGGGCCCAATATAGTAACAAACTCGGTCCATAATTGATCAAAATTAAACTCGGACAAACATTAAACTCGGCCCATTCAAAATTAAACTCGGACATCATCAATTTACTTATACTCGGACCAAGGTGGTCCAATTATGTTCGGACCATGGTGATCCAAATTAAGTTCGGACCATGGTGATCCAAATTAAGTTCGGACCATTCTTTAAACTATTATCTTCGGACCACAATCAACAATTATCCTCGGACCACATTCAACAATTATCCTCGGACTACATCCAACAATTATATTCGGACCATATGTTAAAGATTAAACTCGGACCATAGACAAGCTATTAAACTCGGTCTAACTAGTTAACAATAAACTCGGACCATTCACATGAATTAAGGTCGGACCAAATGACATTATAATAAACTCGGGTGGCTTCAATACTAAACTCGGTCCAACTAAAGTCATTATACTCGGACTTAACGTTAAACTCAGACAACATCAAGCACATTAATAAACTCAGGCAAACACATTTCAATTTCCCATTAACAATCATAGCAGTTACGTATATCATACGAATAACCCTAATTCCAATCATATGACGGCAGATAAACAAGATTGTTCAATCGATTGTTAAACCACAACAATTATCACCATGATACCTATCAAGCATGCATCTAATCACCACTGCAATCTCAACTATCTAGGATTAAATCACAGAATATTATATGAGAAGCTAGGGTTTTCCATGAACACAAAAGTCAAGAAATCAATAAACAATCAATCATGAACAATGATTAAACAATTACCTTGAATGATTCTAGAGGAGTAGAGTGATCAAACTCGTGATGATTATCTTGGTGATGATGATGGTGATGATTGCTAGAGCCAAAGAAGTGAGAGTACGTGCTTTGGTTTTGGTGAAAGTGATTAGTGAAAAGGGGATTAGGGTTAAGTATAATCAAGTTTACTAATGGCTCTCTACACCCCTAACTAATATAATTTACAATAGTACACCATCTCATAACTATTTCATAATTCCACCACCAAGTTTACACATTTGACAAGTTTCACAAATACAATCAAACAATCAAAACATAAATAACTTCATGGCAATCAATACATGATCGTGCAATAAATACAGAATAGAAATCTTGGAAATTCGAGTTGTCACATTATCCCCAACTTAAAAGAAATTTCGTCCCGAAATTTGGTACGCACTCACTGAGGAAGCTAGATAAGTTACATCGTTCACTGGTTTTCCTGGGGTGTCACATCATCCCCCCGTTGATTTGGAATTTCGTCCCGAAATTCAGTAGTAGTAGCTTCAGCCTCAGTAGTGGATGCATTGGTTTCGAATAGCTGGGGGTGCTTTTCTTTCATCTGGTCTTCGCGTTCCCAGGTATACTCTGGGCCACGCTGGGAGTTCCAACGAACTCGAACAAGAGGGATTCTCTTGTGTTTGAGGACCTTAACATCCCGGTCCGTGATTTCAACTGGTTCCTCGACGAACTGCAACCGCTCGTCGATAGTGAGTTCCTTAAAAGGAACTATAAGGGTCTCATCTGATAGGCATTTCTTCAGATTCGACACGTGAAATACATTGTGAACTGCACCGAGTTCAGCTGGTAGGTTTAATCTGTAGGCTACTTTGCCAATCTTTTCTAAGATTTCGAATGGTCCGACGTACCGCGGATTCAGTTTGCCTCGTTTACCAAATCGAACCACACCCTTCCAGGGTGAAACTTTCAATAAAACTCGGTCCCCGACCTCAAATTCCAATGGCTTTCTACGCTTGTCCGCGTAGGCTTTCTGACGGTCGCGTGCTGCCGCCATGCGTTGACGTATCTGTGCTATCTTTTCTGTGGCGTCCACAACAATCTCTGGACCCGTAATTTGACTATCCCCCACCTCTGCCCAACAGAGAGGTGACCGGCATTTACGTCCGTACAATGCCTCAAATGGAGCGGCTTGAATGCTGGTGTGGTAACTGTTATTGTATGAAAACTCCACTAAAGGGAGGTGTTTTTCCCAGCCGTTGCCGAAATCGATGACACACGCTCGAAGCATGTCTTCTAGAGTTTGGATAGTTCGCTCAGACTGCCCATCCGTCTGAGGATGATATGCTGTGCTCATGTCTAACCGTGAGCCGAAGGATTTGTGCATCGCTTGCCAAAGCTCTGACGTGAATCGTGCATCGCGATCCGAAATGATAGAGGTTGGCACTCCGTGCCTCGAAACAACTTCTTTCAAGTAAATGTCTGCTAAGGTAGAAAACTTATCCGTTTCTTTGATAGCCAAGAAATGAGCAGACTTTGTGAGTCGATCAACGATCACCCAAATAGTGTCATTCCCACGCTGGGATCTAGGTAAGCCCGTAACGAAATCCATGGAAATTTCTTCCCATTTCCACTGCGGTATCTTGGGCTGCTGAAGTAGACCAGCTGGTTTCTGATATTCAACCTTGACTCTCGCACAGGTTAAGCATTTTCCAACATAGGTGGCGATGTGGGCTTTCATACTTGGCCACCAGTATGTTGTGCTGATGTCGTGGTACATTTTATCCGACCCTGGATGTACCGAATAGCGAGACTTGTGAGCTTCATCCATTACAAGTTCGCGTAAACCGCCATAAAGTGGGACCCAAATACGCCCCGTTACATAGTAGGCGCCGTCTTCCCTTTGTTCCATGCGTTGCCTTGAGCCGCGTAAGGCTTCAGCTTTAACGTTTTCGGGTTTCAGTGCTTCTAACTGAGCAGCTCGTATCTGTGCAGGAAGACTGGACTGAATAGTAAGCTGTAGCGCTCGCACGCGCTTAGGTAGAGTGTCTTTCCGACTGAGGGCATCAGCCACAACATTGGCCTTGCCTGGATGATACTTGATGGCGCATTCATAGTCGTTTAGAAGTTCAACCCATCTCCGTTGACGCATATTCAAATCCTTTTGCTTAAGAATATGCTCGAGACTCCTGTGATCGGTGTAAATCGTGCACCTGGTACCGTACAGGTAGTGTCGCCATATCTTAAGCGCGAAAACAACAGCTCCCAGCTCTAAATCGTGCGTCGTATAATTCCGTTCATGAACCTTGAGTTGCCGAGAGGCGTATGCAATAACTTTATCCCGCTGCATCAATACGCAACCAAGCCCCTGTATCGATGCGTCACAATAAACCACGAAGTCATCCGTGCCCTCTGGCAATGAGAGAATAGGTGCGCTGCAAAGCCTATCCTTTAAGTACACATTTTATCCAAATTCATTTTCACTTGGTTATTCATTTAACCATGCATTATCATTTCATCATCATTTGATTTTCATTGATTTTCACATGGTTTTACAAAGGAAAACATTTTACAAGGTTCATGACTACATTTTGTTAAACATTTTTTTTAAACCATTAGTCATGAATCTGTATAAACAAAACCTATGTATCTCACAGGCATTTTTATGCTGACGTACCTATTTTTACATGTGTTTCAGGTGCTAATGCATGATGATGCTTGTGCTTCACTTAGGCCGACTCGGGCCTTAGTGACTTTAAAAGACAGTTATTATGATAGTTTAGTTTGAACTCAAAGACAATGTAACTTTAATTTTAATAATACATAACTTTAATTGCCATGGTTGTTGAAACAACAATTCTGTCGCCACTCACCTCCCCGGCGTTTCCGCCGTGGTTTGTTGTTTTACGCGGCCGGGGTGTGACATATTTCTTCTTAATACAATTAACTCTTACCGGATGATTGATCAAGCTTGAACCGAACACTTATTTACAACCCTGAGCTCTGATTACCAACTTGTAAAACCCAGTTTATAACACTAGATTTAATAACATAAGACCTTGCATTTCATGCCAAATTTGGAGTTTACAAAATTGTTTCAAGACTTGAAAACCATAACTATACATAACATTCACGATAATATCTTACCAAACCATATTCAAGACAGAATCTACAATTGTTTACATAGTTTTAAAACAAAAGATCAAGTGCAGAAGCGTTGAGTTGTGTGTTCGGTTCGACTCGATTTCTTGATCATCATCCTACTACTTGTAATACCTGAAAACTGAAAGTTTTAGACAATTATTAGCAATATGATCACTGGAATTTAACATGTTCGTAACTGGATTCGAATACATGTTTGGGTAATCCAAATTTAAAGAAAATTTAAAATTTCAAACTGGGCTCCACCGTAACTTACGGTAGCACCGTAAGTTACGGTGGCCACTGGAAATTTATGGCCTGCCGTAAAGAAGTAGAGATGCACCGTAACAATTTACTAGCCACCGTAAATTACGGTCCCACCGTAATTTACGGTGTCTGCTGTACATGTTTTTTTCTTGTTTTATTTGCAGTTTTGCCGATTCTCTTCCTGCGTCGAAACAGCTTGTTTTCACATAAAGTTGTTAAGTGACCAAGCTAATTACCCATACCCGTATTTTACTTATGATAATACTCGACTATTCTCATGAGGGTATGTCTACGGAATAGCCTACAAGCTTGATTCCAAGGCTTCAAGTTTACTCGTTTGTGCTACTTGTCATGCATTCAATTTCTAAACTTTAACTCCTATATTAAGAGTAAAGTTTCTCAACTTGCTTAGCGTGTCCGCCATGCGGCTTACGCATTATGTACAATCATTTATAAAGTAATGGTGTTTAGCTTCATGCTTACTACAAGACTTGTTTTGACCCGTTTGGGTGCTGAATTAAGCACCATTCAGGGCATTCAAATTCCATGTTTGTCACTTGTTTTGACCCATCTTACTTGTTTAAGACGCTAGTCATATTCGTGACATATTGGTAAATCTTGGTTACCATGTTTCAGAATGATTACATATCACTAACAATTAGACATAATGTAACGAAACGATAAATTTCGTACCTTTAGAGCACGCCTTTCTCCCGTGAATTCCCTCCGGCTTGTCCGCTTGATGATCCGGAGTCTTTGCCTAGAAAATTCAGTTTACAACTTGTTTAGAACTCTTTTCATGACCATAATCACATCATTGTGAACCATGATCAAATCTGCGTTTTCATCCTATTTTTTTAACATTTAAATCCTCACTTAGGCATTTCAACAAACACCTAACGGGTCGGATTCTTCTATAATTATTTCCAAGTTCATGATTTGCAATTAACCTCTAATTTCACTAAATTAGTAAATTTCACATACATCTTGACATCTATATTTCTGAATTTACTTTAGCAATTCAGATTTCACTATAACAATAGTCATAATTCTAGTATTCATCAAGTTTCCTTCAAGTTCATTAGTCCCCTACATGTAAACCCCAAACCTTACAAGCATGATGCAAAATTTTGACAAGGAATCACCTATGGTTTAGCTCTAGACATCATATTATTTCAAGATTCATTCATGCATAACATATCTAGGCTCAATTTCAGTAATTCACAATTAACCTTGAATTCATGATGGATCAAAATACCAAGATTTTACATACCTTTTTGATCCTTACAACGAGGTGATCACTAGTTCGTGTTTAGAAGTTGATTTGGAGCAGATTTATAGCTTCAATTGTGAGTTTTATGAAGAATTTAGGGTTTGGGATAAACCCCTGCTCGCCCCCTTCCCTCCTTGATCGACCAGACACACCAAATGGTGTGTTTGGTAAGTTTTGTTACTAATTCAGCATTTAACTTTCATATTTTGGCAAGTTTAGTCCCTCACTTATCACCTAGCTTTAAGTACTATTGTTTTAACTTAGTGTAAGCTATTTCAAGACTTGTAATTTTTAACTAGGTTAAAATTTCTACATGGTTATTTCTTGTTTATGAAATCCTTAAATTTCTAATATAAAGATTTATATTTTCGGGGTGTTACATAACTTACCTTTTCTAACATGTGAATCAGTCAAGATAGCAGCTAATTCCTTAGCCTCCCTGAGCGTTGCAGGTTGGCTGCCAGTGACGATGTCTTGGACAGGGTCAGGTAAACCATCGATGTATTTCTCAATGACCCGATCCAAAGGTGTGACCATAGTGGGGCAAAGTAGGCTTAACTGTTCAAATCGGTCAGTGTAGGCACGATTTACCCACTATCCTATTTTAAATAATAGAACTCATTTTCCAGTGCCCTTATTTCACTTCGTGGGCAAAATTCCTTCTTCATAAGATCCTTAAATTCTTCCCACGTCACTTCCATTGCTACCCCGGCACCTCGGTCCCTCATAATACCATTCCACCAAGTGAGTGCTCTCCTATGAAAGACACTCGAAGCGAAATCTACCTTTCGCTCATTGGGACACTGAACATGGCGGAATGTACTTTCTATACTTTCAAACCATTGTAAGAGTGCGGTTGCTCCTTCAGACCCATAAAATTTTAGCGGTTTGGCTGAATTAAAGGTCTTGAAATTACACTGGGCATTGTTGTTGTATATCTGATGAATCTGGGTTACTACCCCTGGAAGCACTGCAGCCATCTGTTGAGCGATGAGGGCTGCGACTTCTTCATTGGTCTGAGGTTGCGTATCTTGTCGAGGAGGCATTTTGTAAATACGGCTATAGAGAAAACCAAAAGTTAGAGTTATCCAATTATTATGAGCTTGTAACATTATTGTTTTTAAACAAGAGTTGTCTTGAAAATAAACTTCTGTAATATTTTTGGATGAGAGAATACAAACCGGGTTAATGGTTTGTATCATAAATTCTTTACCTGTAAAAAAAAATTTATTGCTTTTAAGACAAAAATGTTTTTAAATTAAAATTTTAAAATAAAGAAACTTTGTGTTGAATTTTTTTTGAAAATTCTCATCCAAATGGTAAAAATTTGAAATTTTAAAAGACAAAGGTAGTATCTTGAAAATAAAATAGGATCTCGTGGAGTCGTGAAATGAAATGAGATTCATTCCAACCATATCGAATAAACATATCACCGAAGGTAATATGATGAAATGGTATTGGGAAAAGAAGGATGCTTTGATTGTTATAAAGAGCAAACACATTACCGAGGGTAACATGAATGAATAGGGTTACAAAGGTCGTTTAAAAATAAATTGGTAGGGTCAAGATGGATTGGTTTTAATAATGATTCTTGAAGACATGCTTTAGCCTATAAGTGGACACTCACCCTAAGAGTTCCCAGGTAAGAGTGACTGGTCCGATAGTGCGGATTTGTACGAACACTCTAGCCTTAGACAGAAAACTCAAGGTACAGGCATCCACCCTTCCAGATTGCATATGTTCACATTATTAAAACCCAAGAATTCAATGAAAAACGTTTGAAGAAAACATTTAAGAAATCTTGTGATACAAATTGTTAGAGATAAAACATGTTTGCGAAATATTTTTGACAAAAACATTTGAGAAAACATTTTGAAAAGAAAAATATTTTGATGAAAACATTTTGAGAAAAACATTTAAGAAAACAATTTGGAAAATATTTTAATGAAAATGCTTTGAGAAAACATTTTGAAGAATACCTCAAGGCATAAATCCTAAGGTTCAGAAAAAATCATCTAAGGATAGATGATTCGTAAATCATAGAGCAGTTGTAGCATGAATAAGGATGAGGATTAGGAAAGAGCTCCTAAGTCTACTCATGTTTGGGTCCTAGGACTGTTATAGACTAGGTTCAAGGCATGCTAATAACCTAATTCCCTATAACCAGTGCTCTGATACCAATCTGTAACACCCCAATCGCGTAATATAACAACAAGCGGCGGAAATATCGGGGAGTCACGTTACAAATTGCTCACAACTACTGGTACTAAATTGTTTCAATATCATTAACATCGTTTTACAAACAAAGAATACATGAAACTGTTATTTTGTTTTAGAAGTCTAAGGCCCGAATGCAATCCTATGCGTTGTATGCTTGAAATAGTCGAAAACCTGAAACATATGCGAAAACAGTCAGCATAAAAATGCCGACGAATACATAGGTTTTATTGGCCAAATAAATGGTAAAAACATTTGGTATTATAATCTTAATTGTGAAAACTTGTGACAAAAATAGGTTTGTATATGGCATTATGATATTTACTAAGTAAATTTTATGTTTTATATTGAAATCTCGATTTAACTATCATAAAAACTTGAGAATGTGTTATTAGGAATCCAATCAAGGAGTAATAATAACTGTTTTGAAATAAATCAAAACATATATAAGTATTACATAAATCAAATCAATGAATCATGATAATACTTCAGATATCTTTCTAAGAATCTAACACATAAGAATATGGAAGATTCTACAAAGATTTTGATAACCAACAATGAACAATTGTACTGTCACACCCCGACCACATAAAACAACAAAACGTGGCGGAAACGTCGGGGAGTGTTGTAACAGAATCATTGTTTCACAACCATGGATTAAACAGTTTTGTTTTATTAAATTATTGAACTAAATGTTTTGATACAAATTAGATAAATACAACTATTATATTTCAAGTTTTAAAGTCGCTAAGGCCTTGTCCATTCCTATGTGAGAGTACACCAATATCATCATCTAGCATCATCAACTATTGTACCTGAAACACATGTGAAAATAGGTACGTCAGCATAAAAATGCCGGCGAGTACATAGGTTTTGTATGAGTTTCAGATTCATGGCTAGTTTGTATGTTGCAATACTTATTTAAAAACCTTGTTTTGAAAAGTATAGTATTGCGACATAATTAAACAACTCAAATCAAATTGGTTACAGTTTGTAAAATCTCGTAGCCATGATTCTTAACTCCAAAACATTTGTTTAATTAAATCCAGATTGTAAATCATTTTTGGAATAAAAATTCGAATAGTATATATATATCATTGGAAAAACCTTGTAATATATCTTTGTTTCAATAACCTTGCCCAAGTGATCTAGTTAACGCAACAACATATAATGTATTAAAAGCACTTATATATAGGAAGTACCAGCGGCGTATCCACCATGCTTTTAACACATTACACCCGCCCCGTTACCTAATCACTTCCCTAACCCAACGGTTCAAACAGATTTCAAACGGTTCATGTCAATCAGCGGTTACAAACGGTTCACATAGTCAAGTAGTCAAAAACGGTTCACATAATCAAACGGTTACTAATAGTTCACATAATCAAGTAGTCACAAACGGTTCACATAAGCAAGTAGTCACAAACGGTTCACAGGATCAAACGGTTACAACGGTTCGAAATGTAAAACAATGTGTCCATATGCTGGATGAGCATATGCGACAAAATGTAATATACGGAAATCAATATGCTAGCATGTTAAGTGAACATACATAGAAAAACATAATGAAATCTTGTACTAATAGTGTACTATTGAACATAGTATGTATATGATATAAAAGCATGGGAAACATGAAAGTATCAAGTTAGCACATGTGTTCAACCCCAAAACAGTTTGAAAACAGTAAAAGAGGGGACTATGTACTCACTTGAGGGTGCTTAGAAGTCTTGGACAACAACCAAGCAAAGCTAGAGGGATCACGGAATCAAACGGCACCCTATATAGGTAACTATGTAAATAACCGGACCTAAATCGGGAGATCGGATAGAATGAGGTCTTGTAAACCAAATGAGTGTTGGAACTCATGTGACATGGTTTAACAAAGCCTACATCCTAAAAGGAAACCAAACCTAAGTGCTTTCGACCCGTTACGACCCGTTTAGGTAGCTTATGCTACTTTAACGCGTCGTTCGCGTAAAACGCGTTCGAGACATCTAACTAGTCCTATGACAAGTATTATATGCCTAAACATGTTTAATTATGTTGCGTAATCAGTTAGGTGACAAATGTTTAGGTTACATATGCTTAAAAATCCAATTATGCATGAAAAAGGCATTTTGGTCATTTACCTAAGGCATATAATCTACCTATCATACAACTACTTAAACTAGGTGACCATAAGGTATAACCTCGGAAGGTTATTCCCTATACAACTATGGTCACTAAAAATGCTTGGTCGGATCCTAATGATCGATCAATGGGTCGAGTTCGAAAGTCTAAGCGGTGGTTTAGACCGCTTGACTTACGACTCTAAACAAGCATTAAACTAAAAGTGACGAGCTAAGCATGTTAAAACATGCTTACCTAAGTTAGAAAATGGGTTTTGATATCAAAATAAAGTGTTTCGATACCAAGAGTAGTTTGGTTGCAAAATACGCTTAATGCGCATTTTGACCGAAACTACGACTCGTCACTACGCCTAGTCAACGTGGTAATCAGTAGGTATAGTCACTAAGGACTATAACCATCGTGATTACGCTCATGTTGCGAAGTTCAAACGAACTTCTCGTTGACCATCTCGTGGTCAAAGCTGAAAGTCAAACAAAAATAAAAGAATGAAAGAGGACTTACAAAGGGTCCAAATAGATTTGGTTCCAAGTATTTTCAGGTAGGTAGTGAAATATCACAACCACTTAGAGAAATCTCAGACCAAATTCAAGGAAAAAGGAATGAAAGCATGACCTATATATAGTTTTCGAAATAAAGTTAGGATCGTTTCTTGGAGAGGAGGGCAAGATCCAAGCCATACAAGTGTCAAGGACTGATTGGGGGACTTGTTCCCCACACAAACCAGCCCCAAGCTTTGAAAACCACTGATCAAAACCGTCAAAAACGAGCTAAATGACCAAATTCAATGTTTCTGTCTGATAGGCTCATGCGCCCCGTGTAAGAATAAGGCTTGGGTTTACGCGGGCCGCCTGGCCAACTTTGGAAGATTGACAATTTCAGTCCCTGCAGCTTAGAAACTTGCATTTTGGCCCATTTTTGACACGTTTAAGCCCCGTTAACCTCATTTCAAGGCTCTAAAATGAAGTTAAAGTATTGGGAACTAAAAACATGCTCAAAAATATCTCGGATGTTAGTTCGTTTGGTCGTACGGTTGCGTTGTTTGGTTAATTACGACGGAAGTCGTAACGAACGCAAAAATGATCCAAATTGAGCGACGAATGGAATTTTATCATGCCAATCACTAAAATATAATATTTTAATGATAACAAAAATTTGTGGGTGTCCGGATATATTCAGAACGTAAGATATGCGCATAAATGCAAACTTGTGCACTTTTTGACGCTTTTAGTCCCTGAATGAGCATAAAGTTTATTTTAGCACACTAAACCCCTCAAAGCCTATTTCTAAGTTATGTAAAGGATATTTAAGGTGTGTTTATCTTATGGTCAAGTTCTGGATTGTTCATTACAGTACAAATCGGCATGCTTTCGCAGTTTGTCGAATTTAGTCCCTGTAAGCGAATAAACTTGATTTCGGCATACCAAACCATCCAAAACTTATTTCTAAGTTATGTAAAGGTTATTTAAGGTATGTTAAGCCTATGTCACTATTCCGGAGTGTTTGATGCATTAAACTGGCTATATTTACGCATCAGATCGCGTATAACCTTCCAGAAAGCGATTTAAAGCCCGAAATCGAACAAGAATTGATATGTGCAAATGATACACATATTTTCACAATCCCAAGTATGAAACACAAAATTTCATTGGTTTGGCATTTGATTGACGGTCATAGTGACACAGGTGTCACAGTCTCCCCTACTTTAGGAAATTTCGTCCCGAAATTTATTAGTAGGAGTCTGTCTGTGACTCTGTGTCAAATAACCACTAGAGATATGCAAAGCATAATCCTATCATTTCCTTAACAGACATTCTTCAGAAACGAAAATGAATGGACGGAGTCATTTTCAACGGATGCTTCCTTAGAAATGGAAATGAAAAGGATAATCAAACGGATATTCATTTCCTTCAACGGATATTCTTCAGAAACGAAAATGAACAAACAGAGTCATTTTCAACATATGCTTCCTCAGAATCGGAAATGAAAAGGATAATCAAACGGATATTCATTTCCTTCAACGGATATTATTCAGAAACGAAAATGAACAAACGGAGTCATTTTCAACGGATGCTTCCACAGAAATGGAAATGGAAATGAAAAGGATAATCAAACAGATATTCATTTCCTTCAACGGATATTCTTCAGAAACGAAAATGAACAAACGGAGTCATTTTCAACAGATGCTTCCTCAGAATCGGAAATGAAAAGGATAATCAAACGGATATTCATTTCCATCAACGGATATTCTTCAAAAGCAAAAATGAATGGATGATCCATTTTCCTCAACGGATTCTTCATCATAATGGAAATGAAGGATTAAACAAACGGATATTCATTTCCATCAACGGATATTCTTCAGAAGCGAAAATGAATGGATGATCCATTTTCCTGAACGGGTTCTTCATCAGAACGGAAATGAAGGATTAAACAAACGGATATTCATTTCCATCAATGGATATTCTTTCAGAAGTGAAAAATAAATAGCTAGTTCATTTTTCTTCAACGGGTGCTTCATCAGAATTGGAAATGAACAGTGTGACAACCCTCACTAAACCAGGTATCCGTACGATTTAATTAATAATTAATTACTGCTTAATTACTGTGCTTAACTGAAATTGCCGACGAACTGCTACTTGATTTCTAGTACTTGTATATTCCTGCATCATACTTTGATTTCCGTCACTACTTTATTTACAAGTTGAACCTTAGTGACAAACATGATGCACTAAAAGCACAGTAGCATTTGAACGGATAACCTATTGAACATGCTGATAAAGCCAGCATCAGGCAGACACTGCCTCTAAGGGCCTGTATGAGCCAGAAATATTTTACTACACCCATGGTGTGTGTAGGGATACAAGGGTTGTAGAACTGCGTCTCTAGGAATAAGATATAATGATTGGATGTGCCTAAAACGTACTCTAAGCACAAAACACAACACTTTTATTAACATACCAGCTTCTAGCTAACTAATAAAGTGCCAAAACATGAGGAAGTATTCCTGACACTTTGTAGAATAAGATGTGTCGCTAAAAATATTATTTACGACGCTTAAAAGCTTACTTAAGCACTTTAACGGATTACAATCCAACCGAACAACCGGACTATACCCGGAACATGAAAATATTGCCATAAGTATTGTTGGTCTTTTTCTGAGCCAGTTAGGGTCCCTGATTACCCTAACACCCGTATTATAACGCATCACACCACTAACCGAGTTAACCTCTATCTAACTTGGTTTAAAGTAACTAGTCTCTAACTAAACAATTGAAATCGAACCAAAAGGACCCCCCCCCCCCCTTGGGCCGATTCGGTCCCCTTGTAACTAAGAGAGTACACTTTTGATTATTATAATGGTTTATGTATAATATCTTGAAGACATAAAATCCCTTGGACATATGGCACTTGATTTGTCTATAAAATCAACACTAAGCACATGAGATCATTCACACCACAATCACCAACAAAACTCTTTCTCTCCTCTCCCATCCACTCTTGGCCGAACCCTCATCCACCCATCCATCCATTGTCGAGTCTTGTTCAATCCATTCCAAGCATACACAAGTGTTAAGGGTTACGTATTAGGAAGCTTGGAGCAAACGGAAGCGAAAGGACCTCATTATCTCGCTTTTATCCACCTCATTTTCGCCTAGATTCGTCCCTAGCCCCGAGCTAGAGGTATAATGCTTAAATCTCATTCTCGAACATATCTAAGGTGGTTAATAAGAATTATAACGGTTAAAAGTCGGAAACATGCATTTTGAATCTTTAAAGTTTACTAAAAATGCAAGTATTGTTGGTTAAAAGATCATAACTTGTGTAAAAGTTGTAGTGTTTGAATATGGTGAATATTGAGGCCCGATCTACGTTGTGGTGGCTCTGATCATCGTTTAACCCGACTTTGTTAAGATCATAGATCTTGACATAAGCTTGTTTCTATCGGTACGAGGGTTAAAAGGTGAAACTCTACCACACGAGAAACATGAACTTGTGTAAAAGTATTTTTACTAGTAAAATGGTGTTTAAAACTAGCGGATCTACGTATGTGCAAGTGGTATTTTCGTAGAACCAAGTGTCGAGAAAATCATGTTTTATAAAAAGTCGGATGACAAACTAATGAATATGATTTTACAAACCACAAGTGTATAAACACTTGTGAAATAAGAAGTTTCGACAAAATAACAATCTTTGAGAAAGATGACGGGAAGTTGTAAAGAATGATTTATTCTAAAAAACGGGGTTTTTACAAGATTAAACTATTTTATGCAAAGATCCACCAAATATAAGGAGATCTACACTATAGTTTTCGGAAAAACTACAAGTTCATGTAATAATGCGATTTACATACTAGTCGACTAATTTGATGTGTCGGAAATTGTTTGATTGAATCAAGAAATTGTTGAAGTGATTTTGTAAAAGAAAATGATACGCTTGAAAGCGTGGCCACCTCCAGTTACAGGGGAAACTCTGGCGAAATTTTTCTAAAATCTAACACTTAGAATTATTTACAAGTGTTAAACTATTTTTGAGATGTTTTCAAAATATATTTCGCCATGACTTTATTTATTAAATAATCGGAGGTGGGATTTTCACAAAAACTAAACGCGATAAATATTTATTCGATAAATATATTTTTCACCACACTGTTTATGATTATTTTGTGAAAATATATAAATATTATTTTTAGAATAAAAATAATATTTACAATCGTTGACGAACCCAAAATAATACGAACGCTTACACGACGAACATATAAGTTACACCGGTAATTATTATTACCACTTAATCGTTAAAACGTAACTTACGCTTTATACGGGAAATACTCATGAACGCGTATTTTGTCAACGTATTATTTTGGAAAGTATTAAGTGAAGAGAAAATATAATATTTTTGAGAAAAATATTTATATTTTGAAATAAGAAGTAAAAATATATTAAGTGAGACTTAATATTATAAATTGATCGCACATGTATTAAATCCCCCATCCTTGGGAAGGAAAGTAATTACCAAGTATATACAAGGAACGGTTGTCTAACTGTTCCCGAAACTTAAACTATAAAGCTAAGGCACGGCCATCCGTCTAATAGAATTAGCACATGTAGGTCGTTGCACAGCTGCCTGACATTCGGAGTACTTGGTATAGCGACGCACTGACTGTGAGTTCATGTCCCCCTTTTCTCTTAACTGTTTTCAGTTTTCTAAACTGCGGGGGTGAAATACATGTTACATTGATTATGAATACTTTATACATGGTATGGTTAGCGTAAGGAGGTTTGTTACTTTTAGATCATGTGAATGGGTAGGCGGAAACTTGAGGTCATTAATCCTCAGGGTAGGACCGAGGGGCAGGAGCGGTAGATCTATTTGGGTGTAGCGAGCCCAGTCCCAGGTCCAGCATAACGGACCTTGGGATGACTTTGTTCCCGACGCATAAATTTGCTAGGTTTGAGCCTTCCTACTTGCATTTCACACATATCAATGGCCTTGCAAACCATTGGTGATCTCTTTTTCCTTATTTGCTACATACCAGGGTTTTTGATAAATACAAAGGTTTATTTACTCACTTTCGCATGAACTCGCTCAACATTATTGTTGATTTTTCAACTTACATGTATTTCAGGGAATTAAAGATCTGGCACGGTATGGCATGTTTTCCGCTGCATTAGTCACCGAGGTCATCCAGGGTTTGGGGAATGTGACTCTTTCCTGGACAAGTCACAGTCCTCGAATCATGTTATGTTATGTTATGTTTAGGGTTGTAATGTTTGTGGGACAAGTTTATGGTTGATAGGGTGATAACCCGTTAAGACAATGTTTTGATATTTTTATTTTAATGGATGATCTTGCATATTTTTAACTCATACAGCTTGTTATGATTAAGCTATGGTATTAAGAAGTCACACCAAATTAACCACGCTTCCGCAAAGCCAGGGTGTGACAGTTCACTCTAGACACATGACAAAACTCGCTGTGGTTTCTGTGCACTAAATTTCATAATTATGTAGGCCTCCATAATTACGTAATTCCTTGCACAGTCCGCACAGTTCATTTCATAATGTGTAGGGGAAGAAAATCAAACCTGTGATGAGTGTGGCTAGACTACCATAGGGTCCTTTTAATTAGATCGACAAATGATCTCTTTAATTAGACCACTCAAGGAGTCTTTTCAACTATTTCATCACATGATATTCCTAACCTGATTTTTGGATAAATCTGTTTAACTAGACCACTCAAGGGGTCTAATTATGGAATAGTACTTCATAACCCAAGGGACTTAACTACTACGTAGAAGTCCATTAAGGATTTAAGATAGTACCTTTGGATATCCTACTATGAATCCCTTATACGAAGATATGGAAGGTTCTACGAGGATTTGGATAACAAAAATTTGGATCACACAAAACACAAAAGGGAACACATAAGCACATAATCACATAATTGATTAACTTGACCTTTAATATGTTATCTTTGGACACAGATATTTAAAGCACACTAGGAATCCAATCCGTGGATTTCATTTGGCACTTTAATCATAAGAATCTAACTATGGAGATAGAAAGATCTTAATAGGAAATTCGGATTTATCCTTATTGAATCGTAATATACGTATTAAGGCATACGAATAATTCAATTGAGGTCTCCGATTTGATTGATAATCATCCATAAGGATCTAATTATGAGGATAGAAACATCCTATTTTGGAATTTGGAATTTTGTGTAACGAGAGGTGTTCCGATACCTTGCACTAGGCGTGCTTAACTCGATACACAAGGTAGAAAGTTCATGAGGTTGAGGCGCTAGATATGCCAAGGCGACATATAAAGCAGGATTTGAAGGTTTGAACAACAGCAGGGTTTATAACAGCTTTGCTTTGGATTGCAAAGCGGCACATGTTAACCAAATGTCCCCATCGTCCACCGTGGGTACACTTGAAACAGGGTATTTGATTCGGATGATGACGGCTACATTGATTGCACCAAGGAGCAGTTCCCTTATACGGTTTCATCCCTGAGGCGAGTCATGGTGATAGCTAAATCAACGGTCCTCTGGATTACGACGCCTATTTGCTGGGTAACTGCAGCACCTGGTTCGGATATTTGAGTGTTGTTGCAATGAAGAGGCATCTTTAAGACAATGGAAGGCATAGGAGGAAACAAGCGAAAGATAGTCAAAAGAGAATGACAACGCATGAAGATTGTGACCATTTGTTTGTTACCAAAGGCAAACAAATGAGACAGTGATTAATCAAAGTAAGCGGGTCAATATAATGTATCGCGAAGACATGCTCGCCTATAAGTGGACACTCACCCCAAGAGTTCCCAGGTAAGAGTGACTGGTCCGATACTGCGGATTTGTACGACCACTCTAGCCTTAGACAGAAGACCCAGGGTACAGGCATCCACCCTTCCAGTTCGCACGTGTTCACATTATAAGACCCAAACTTTGACAGGATCTTTGAAAACTTAAAGGGTTCGAAACCTTATATCAAAGGGCTCAAAACCTTGTAATCAATCATCCTAGAACAGATGATTAGGTTTCAAAGCGGATTCGAATTTTGCGTTCTCGTTGTGGTTATCACCTAAGGATAGGTGACGGTATTGTTTTATGACTAAACGCAAGTAAACTCGCGTTAGGGTCCTAGGAAGGTTATAGTCTAGGTCAAAGCATTACAAATAACCTAATTCCCTATAACCATTGGCTCTGATACCAACTTTTCTGTCACACCCCGACCACGTAAAACAACAAAACGTGGCGGAAACGTCAGGGAGTATTGTAACAGAATCATTGTTTCACCACCATGGATTAAACAGTTTTGTTTTATTAAATTATTGAACTAAATGTTTTGATACAAATTAGATAAATACAACTATTATCTTTCAAGTTTTAAAGTCGCTAAGGCCTTTTCCATTCCTATGTGAGAGTACACCAATATCATCATCTAGCATCATCAACTATTGTACCTGAAACACATGTGAAAATAGGTACGTCAGCATAAAAATGCCGGCGAGTACATAGGTTTTGTATGAGTTTCAGATTCATGGCTATTTTGTATGTTGCAATACTTATTTAAAAACCTTGTTTTGAAAAGTATAGTATTGCGACATAATTAACCAACTCAAATCAAATTGGTTACAGTTTATAAAATCTCGTAGCAATGATTCTTAACTCCAAAACATTTGTTTAATTAAATCCAGATTGTGACATGTGACATGGTTTAACAAAGCCTACATCCTAAAAGGAAACCAAACCTAAGTGCTTTCGACCCGTTACGATCCGTTTAGGTAGCTTATGCTACTTTAACGCGTCGTTCGCGTAAAACGCGTTCGAGACATCTAACTAGTCCTATGACAAGTATTATATGCCTAAACATGTTTAATTATGTTGCGTAATCAGTTAGGTGATAAATGTTTAGGTTACATATGCTTAAAAATACAATTATGCATGAAAAGGGCATTTTGGTCATTTACCTAAGGCATATAATCTACCTATCATACAACTACTTAAACTAGGTGACCATAAGGTATAACCTCGGAAGGTTATTCCCTATACAACTATGGTCACTAAACATGCTTGGTCGGATCCTAATGATCGACCAATGGGTCGAGTTCGAAAGTCTAAGCGGTGGTTTAGACCGCTTGACTTCCGACTCTAAACAAGCATTAAACTAAAAGTGACGAGCTAAGCATGTTAAAACATGCTTACCTGAGTTAGAAAACGGGTTTTGATATCAAAATAAAGTGTTTCGATACCAAGAGTAGTTTGGTTGCAAAATACGCTTAATGCGCACAAGATTTTCATCATTCGATCCAAACATTTCTGCAACAAAGAACGGAAGAAAACTTCAATGCAATATTGTATTAAATCTTGAAAGTGATCAAGATTATTCTGAAGAAGTTGCCAAAAATCAAATGTCTTTGTTGGGAATGGTGTTAGAATCTTATAGTAGTTTTGTGGCCGAAAAGATCGGTAATCCAATGCTCACAAAAGAAGATTATGATCAAATTGATGCCGAGGAGATGGAATTAATGGACATTAAATGGTGCATGGCTAGTGTGTTGCGACGAGCTGAGAAGTTTAAACAAATTACGGGAAGAGATGATTTCCGTGATGCAAATGTTTCAACTTTAGGCTTTGATAAATCTAAAGTTACATGTTTTCGTTGCAGGGAAAAGGGGCATTTCAAGAGGGAGTGCAAAAATCGTGAAGCTACTGGAGCCCAGAACCCGTTTGGGAACAACGATTATCATAAAAAGGCGATTTATCATCAAGTCACACCACCAGCACCGCATCAGGCACAAACGTCACACGGAAGAGATGTGATTGAAGGTTCAAAAAGAGCATGTTTAGTTAATCAGGGCAAATATGATAATTTTACCTGGGATAAATATCTTCCAACAAATAGCAAAGTGTGTTTGGCAGAACAAGATGATGAAAAGTTGGCTGAAGGTTTCTATTGGGATAATTTTTGCCCAGATCAAGAACTTATGGCTAAAGAGATGTCCAAAAACACTTCAAATGTTAACGCTTTCATTGCAAATGCCTATGATTTGAAAAGTGTAGAAAAGTCATGGAAGCTGCTGAAGCAAGACGGAGAAAGCTTGAAGAAGAAGTAGAAGAGGAAGAGAGATTAAAAGTTGAAGCTGAAGCTGAGAAAAAGAGAAGAGCTGAATTT
The DNA here is from genome assembly GCF_002127325.2 of Helianthus annuus. Lineage (NCBI taxonomy): Eukaryota > Viridiplantae > Streptophyta > Magnoliopsida > Asterales > Asteraceae > Helianthus > Helianthus annuus. The sequence continues at coordinate 22,536,988 of NC_035445.2, read as the reverse complement.
TTACGATCAATCAGAACAGTCAAGGATGTTCCAGAGTTTGAAGTTAAAATTGATCCAGAACCCGTCACAGTTCCTGAAAAGTGCATGAACTGTGATTCTTTAATCAAGCAGAACAATGAGTTGCTGCACAATATAAACAGATTGAAAGAATCCTATGATACTATGAACAAAGAAATCAACAAGTATACTGATTCAAACGGTGAACAAGTTGTGGCAATGAATACGTTGAAGAGAGCTTACTTGAGATAGCTTGATGATGTCAACTTTCACATAAAGAAATGTGCTGATCTGGAGTTGAAGTTGGCAACACAAAAAATAGAAACTGAGAGAGTTAACAAGTTATTAGAAAGTTACTCATGTTCTACTTTTGTTGTTGACAGGATTTATCCGATCGTGAAGGATTTGAAGACGTTTGAAGAAATGAAGACGTCCGAAGAAAAGAAATCCGTGACAAAAGATGAAGATAAAGTGAAAAGTTCTGGTAAGAAATCAAGTGTGGTCTACAATAGATGTCCGCCCCCGGTCGAAAATGGATATTCACCTCGAAATCCAAATTCTGAAAGAGTCGAAAAGGCAATAAACTTACAATGGGAGTCAGGGACATCGGATAACTTGCCAGAAAATATTGATGTGACATACACTTCATCCGACACTGATCTTGAGTCAAAGTTGATAAAAAGTGTGGTCGGTCAGGTGTTAGATAAAGATGACATAGAGGAGTCAAAACCAGAGTCCAAATCCAAGTCAAAGTTTGAGTCCGATACGTCAAAGTCAACATTCAAAAAGGACAAACGGGTTTATGATAAAGAGTTTTTGTTATCAAAATCTAATTTGAATGATGAGTCATTCAAAGTGGCATATACTTTGAAAGATTCTGACAAATTATATTCTGATGAAGCTTTTTCAAATAAGAAGTGTCAGATTTGAAATGATTCAAAAGGTTTTCAAAATCACAGAAATTAATATTTCTGAAATAAAAGATTTAAATCTTATTGAAAAACCTAAACAATACACTTCAAGAGAACAACAAAGAATTAACAAGAAAATGGGTTACAATTGTGGTTACAGTTTCCAAAAGAAATCAAACCATAATCGTAATTTCAAAAAGAAAGGATTAGGTTTTAATCAACCAAAAAACTATAAAAATGAAAAAGTTTATAAACCAAAAATTGTGTTTGTTTCAGGGAAAATGACAGAAGCTGAGAAAGAACAATCATTCAGAAAGCAGACAAATCAGGAATTCCTTGCCAAGAAGCAAGAAGAGTTGAAGAAGGGTGTTGTTCAGGAGAAGATTGAAAAGAGCACCTGTTTTCAGTATAAAACTATTGGTCATGTTGCTAGGAATTGTCCGAAGACATTCAAACCAAAACAGGAAGTCTCTGGTAAAATGAAAGAGAAAGTTGTTGAGAAAACTGAACTTTCAACCCGAAAGTTTACAAGTTTTGAAAATTCAATTTTTGAAAAAGGAGAATGTTCAAAAAATGTTTTGAAGAGAAAAGAAAATTTGAAAAATCAAAAATGGGTTGTAAAAGGTTCAGGTAACAGTTCTGGTGATGAATCTGATTCCACAAAATCAGAGGAGCCGCGTGTTGTGAAAAAGGTTGAAAAATTAGTTCCAACTATGAAAGATGAAAATTTTCCACCCTTGCGTGTTGAAAATTTTATGAAGAAAGTTGGAAAAACAGAAATTTCAAATCAATTTTATTCTGACAAGAAGAAATTTGATGTTGAAAAGACTTTCAACGGAAATGTGAAACACATTTTTGGCAAAATGGTCAATGGTAAGGCCAAAAGTGTCAAAGATTTTTATGCTTCTAAACGACGTGTTCACAAGTCTGTTGAAAGAAAAGATGATGAGATTGTTACACCCAAGGAAGGTCAGGCTTGGGTGGATATATTTTTCAAAGAATAAAAACCTGACTTGTCGGAGATCCCTAGTTGGTAATCGTGGATCATGAATTGGCATCTTTCTTAATCTGGGTTTGAGAAGTTTTGCAGGATTTGCCGGAACTCCCAGGTTTGTAAGCGAGGAGTAGGAATCGGCACCTTGAGAATTCAACCAACAGATGGTAATTGGTTGAAAAACAGGTTTGGAATGCTAAATTGTTAATCTTACAAGTGGTTTGTAGGATTGTTGTTGTTGGTACAAGTGTTTCAGGTTGATCCTTCAAGTGGTTAAATCAAGGTCATTAAATTGAACTTGAGTTTACAATCATTCATAAGATTGGTAAAACAAAGTGATGATTTGATCCCCAAAATTTTACAAGTGGTAAAATCAACAAAACTTATTTTCCGGAAAAACCATTCTGATTAAAACAAACTTGAGTGTTTTGAAATCATTATGGGAAAATAGTTTCTTGAGAGGGGGAGTTCTGATTGTTTAAGCCAAACGGATGGAGAATTAAGGCAATTTGATATCAGTTGTCATTTTATGTACAGTTTGTTTTCATTTTTGTTAAATGTTTTTGAATTTTAGGGGGAGTAAGAAATTTTCAGAAAATCCAAAAACATTAGAAAATTTGAAAAAGCCAAAAACATGATAAAACTGAAAAATGAGTTTTCGTTGCATAAAAGAGGAAATGATAGTACATCAGTGGACTATCACAACACGCTAAAGAATTGTAAAGTAAAAAAAGTGTTAAACAATCTTACTGTGGATGTGTCAGTAGGTTTTCGCACATTTAGTAAACTGTAACAAGATATAAACCTAAATACAAACTTGCTTATTCTGTGGGTTAACAACTTCTTGGATATATAGGTAACCCCTGAAATCTTGTTTGAAAGGTCCCGTATTCTGAGATACTAGGTCTTTATGCTCAGTGATATCTGGGGTATTATTCCGGGACTTCTGCTGTGTGGAAATACTGACCTAGTCCCCGGATAATGCTTTCTGCAAAATGCTTGAAACATAGCATCGCCCTCAGCAAGCTGATGAAACAATAAAATTGATAGTCGCTGCTGTTGTAATAAAAGATCCTCTAAAGGGGACACACTAAAAGTCGAAGCCGTCATCTCTCTGCGTATACGGAAGTATCGACCAGAGCTCTCACGGCCCTCGCACAAAACCCCTTTACAGATATCATCTGTGGTATACTCACCTATAAGACTGAATATTGGGATCTGGATACGGGAGTATATTCAAGTGGTGGGACACGCGAATAAGTTTAAGTAATTAAGACACTAATTGCGTATCTCGAAACAGTTGAACTTTGTGTGAAAATTTAAATGGACCTACATACTGACAATCTAGGTAAATTGTTTAGAGCTTAAAATGTAATCAAGCTTAACGATGTTAGTGATATGTCTTAAAACTGATATGATCCTCTTGCACGAACTCACAAAAAATAATGTTTGTAAATATTTCATTTCTGCATTTTCTTGATTCTTCAAGTGGTGTCATTTACTTTCTTTTAGAAAATTAAAAAAAAAATTTAGTGTGTTTTAGCATAAAATGTTTTAAAAAAATTCAAAAAGATTTCCGACAACTGGTGTTGAGAAGCTGATTTTTAAGTTACAAGTGCTAAACATGAAGAACAGGTTTGGGAGAGAGTATGTGAAATTGTTAAGATTTCTTGATAAGAGCTAGGGAAAGATCCTGAATTGAAAATCATTAATGTAGTTTCTTGCAAAAGTTTCTAAAAAATTTTTAAAGTTCAATCTTTAAAGAAACTTATGTATGGGTAGAAATTGTGCAGGTAAATGGGTGCCAGGTGACGATCCTGAACCAGATGAGAGCCTGATCACGATCTTAGAATAAAGCTATGAATTCCAGACTACGATCCCAGCAAATTGAGAGGGAGAGTCTGAAGACACCGTGTCAACATCCGAGAGAGAGGAGTTTGTTGATGATGAAGATAGAGAATGAGGATTCTTGCAATGATAAATACTTCAGAGGAAGATCGAAGATTGGTAAAGACTGTAAGGTGACAATCGAAGACTCGACACTGAAGACTCCGTCAACATCCAAGGGGGAGTTTGTTGGTGCACTACGTCTGTCGACTACGTCTTACATCGAGTCTGGTAGTGTATAGGTTAGAACATGGCACGAAATCCAAGAAACATGTGATAGAAAGGGTTTCGCTCATGTGTACCAATAGGGTTTCGCTCATGTGTCATTGTTCAGGGTTTCGCTCATTAGTCAGAAGCTAGGTTCGCTTATATGGCAACTGAGAGGTTCGCTTATGTGTCATGTACATATGAGCGAAATCATGGTGCCTATATATAGTATGTATGAGCGAAACCACATAGATAGTGGTAGGTGTTGTCTTCCGGTGAGCCACGAAGTGCTGCCGAAGTGTTGTCAGGGCTTGTAACTGCATTCAAGATCAATACAACAACAATTTAAAGTGAATACTGCTGAAATCTCACCTAAGCATTAGTTTTCCGCCTCTGTTTTGGATAGGAATTCTTCTGATCAACTCAATCAGGGCCGAAAACGATCCTACACGGTCTTAGAGACCTAGACTATAGTTAGGAACCAACAGACCGAGCGTATGTGCTATATCCTATTACTCATCACTGCACTCAAATTTTCGAGTAAAGTCAAGCGATTTAGTCGGGATTAGGTGTGAAAGCCGCAAACTCTCGACTAAATTGTTTGATCAATGCTGATTTTATCAATTTAACAATGATTTCCTCATTATTTTCAATAACAAACGATGAGAATTATACCAAATCAGGAGTAAAATCCATATTTTGATGAATAATCTCCTCAAAATTTACTAAAAACAAGGAAGAAATTGCCAAGCCAGGGGTGAAACCCGAACCTTGGCAATTTATCCCAACTTTTACTCATCTCACCAAAGCCTCGATGGACTCCAACGACCTGAACTCACGAGTATGACTTAGGGAAAACGTGTTGAATGCCCAAGAATCGAGGCAGAAACGCGATCCCGAAAGTTGGGAAGTGACGACAAGTCTATCGTGAATAGTCGAATCGCTTTGGGTAGTCAATGTCTAGTAGCCGCAGACAATCTATTCCTCGAATTTATATGTTTCGATTATGAGCCCACAATCGCAGACTCTGATGATTTGTCGATTTTATGTGTTTTATGTGTATTTACCTGTTTATATGTTTAATTTTGATGTTCGCTCGATTTTTGCTGTCACTTCGATCGACACACACGACTCGTATTGCTATCCTACCTCAAAACGCTAACAAGTCGTTGGAATTCTAGACAATACTATGATACGATATACGCTATACTATACTCGACATGGTATACAATTTTACGAAACTACTCAATGTGCTATATACGAATGACTCGCGAGCTTTAAATGATAGGATCTTGAGGCAGTAAGAATGCTCTATGTGCTTATAAGGAAATTACGTGGCATTAACTGCTTCTGTGTATGTGCTTCTGTGTTTATGTGTCTCCGTGCTCTATGTGCCTATGTGCTTCTGTGATTACGTGAATCTGTGGTTATGTGCCTACGTGTTTATGTGATGCGTGTTTCGACGTGTTTCTAAGCTTTAGTAAGTAGTAGATGTGTGAGGTGAGATTCGATTTGTTGTGTCTGAGACATACGACGATGTCTGTTGCAGACCATGTCGTCATCTGGACACTGAACCCCACTCACTCACCAAGAGAAGAGAGACAGGCGTCTCGCTACTATCATCGCCAAGAGTGTGGCAAAAGCTGTGAGCGATGTCTTTGAAAACGCCAGCAAGTCGTCTGAAGAGTCACGAATCGACGCTCCTAAGGATGCCAACAAGACTGGTTTCAGCTTTAAACAGTTTAAAGCATGCGGACCCAAAGAATTCACCGGAGAGGATGGCCCTACCGCCATGTTTCAATGGTTTGATTCAGTTGAAGTCACTCTGCGCCAAAGCGGTTGTCCTGAGAATCTCCACACCCTCAATGCTACAGACGTCTTCCAGTCCCGAGCTCTAGACTGGTGGACGGCCGAACGAAACAAGCGCGGAAATGATGCAGCTTATGAGCTGACTTGGGAGGAGTTAAAGGCAATTATGATGGACGAATTTTGCCCTCCCCATGAACGCCAAAAGCTGGAGGACAAGTTTTGGAACATCAAGCAGAAGGATGGAGACAACGCTGCTTTAACTGCACGCTTTAAACAGCTCAGCATCATCTGTCCCGATCAGGTCAAGACGTCAGACATGGCCATCAAGAAGTATATTCGAGCTCTATACGCCACCAAGCCATCATCGATTGAAGAGACCTATCTGCTTGCCGTTGAGATCAATGACAAGCGGGTAAAGTCTGGATTTTGGGATAAGCATACCAAGTCTCTGCACCAAGCCACCGCCACGTCAACCGTCGACACCACCACTGCTCAACTCTCCAAGTCGTCAAGAAGAAAGAAGAAGCACAACAACAACAGCTCCAGTAACAAGAACTTTGCTGTGACAACGATGCTGCCCCTCTGCAAGCCATACCGGCCCAGCAGCAGTCTCACCACCGACAAGCTCCAGTGATCAATACGCCGCCAGCTAAGCGCGCTTACACAGGTCCCCACCCGCTCTGCCCGACATGCTCATACCATCATCCGGTGGGAATCGCCTATCGTTTCTGCGCCCACTGCAACCTATACGGGCATTTCACGGCGAACTGTCGTTATGGTCCCCGTCAAGCCCCAGTTCAAGCCGCCGCTCATCAAGCTCTACTTCTAGCCCCTCAAGGCCAACCAGCAGCTCAAGCACCTGAGGTCAATGCTTGAGTCTGCTTTGCATGTGGTGACCCTAACCACTTTGCAAACATGTGCCCGAAGAGGGTTGTGAAACAAGAACCCCAGCAACAGCAGCAGCAGCCTCAGCAGCAACAGCAAGCAGCCCGTGCCAGAACCTTTAACATCAATGCCCGTCAAGCCCAGGCTGATAACAACGTGGTTAATGGTACGTTCCTTGTGAATGGTATTTATGCATCATGTTTGTTTGATACTGGAGCCGATAACTGCTTTGTGTCATTTGAATTCGAGAAGCTCCTTAGTCATAAGCGTTCTTATCTCCCTTCATCCTTCGAAGTCGAAGTTGCTACTTGAAGAACTGTCGCTGTTAACTCTGTTCTTCGTGATTGTACCATGGAGCTCAACAATCACATCTTCCCAATCGACCTTATCCCCATGCAACTCGGAAGTTTTGACGTCATAGTAGGCATGGACTTTCTTCGGAAAACCATACTGAAGTTGTGTGCTTTGAAAAGATGATTCGATTCTCGCTCGCAAATGGTGATTTATTGTGTGTGTACGGTGAAACAGCTTCAAAGGTTCTTAAACTTATGTCATGCGTCCAAGCTAGCAAGTATCTCTGTCACACCCCGACAAGGTAAAACAACAAAACGTGGCGGAAACGTCGGGGAGTGTTGTAACAGAATCATTGTTTCACAACCATGGAATAAATAATTTTGTTTTATTGAATAAATGAACTCATTGTTTTAATACAAATCAAATTAATACAAATATTGTCTTTCAAATTTTAAAGTCGCTAAGGCACGAGTCCATCCTAAGTGTAGCATGTATCAACAATCATCACAAAGCAGCACCTGAAACATGTGTAAAAATAGGTACGTCAGCATAAAAATGCCTGTGAGATACATAGGTTTTATTGATTTTGGATTCATGACTTATAAGTTTAAGGAAAAATGTTTAAGAAAAAGTAGTCATGATACTTGAAAAAAGGTTTTCTTTTATAAATCATTTATAAGAAATCAGATGATATAAAATAATATTACATAGGAAATTAAATAAGTAAGTAGAATTAGTTTGTATAAAAATATATTGTTTGAAAAACAATATTTTGATAAAAAGGTTTATAGTATATATAAAAATATACTTTGATTTAAGAAAGTCGAATAAATAATATATTAGAATATATTTCAGTTCCAAAACCGTTAACCCAAGTGTACTAAATAACGCCACGGTATGTAATCCGGTGAAAACACTTATATATAAGAAGTACCAGCGGCGTATCTACCATGTTTTCATCACATTACACCCGTCCCGTTATCTAAACACTAACCAAAAACCAGTCATTAAGTAAATAGTATATTAACCATACTTTAGTTGGTAAAATAAATAAGTTTTCAGTAGTATATCAAAAGCATACTTTGGATTTATGAATAACATATTAAACTATGTTTTGGTTTGAAAATAACATATTAAAACTATGCTTAGGATTATGAAGATAACATATCAAACTATGTTTTAATGATTAACAAGATATATGTTGGTTTTTGTACAATATTCCATATGAGAGCATATCAAACTATACTTTTGGGAGTATAACTTAATATACAAAAATAATGTGATTTAAGAATTCATTCAGACCTAGTGTATCAAAATACACCTTTAAGACTATAGAAATACCACAAAGGCAATCCCTATTTGGATGGAGCAACAAATCGGTTTCAGACATTCCATGACAACAGGAATGGGGTGTCAAATCCTATAGCGCTATATCATACTACCAACCGGTCTGGTGAACAAAAATAAGTACTATTCCAACAATTAATTTTATAATCATTGAAAAATCAGTGTTTAAAACCATAAATAATCATTTAGTTTGTAAAAAGATAAGTACAAATATGTATAATCAATTATACTTTTGTAAACATGAAAATAACAGATAGGTACACACGCTTCACCCCAAAACAGTTTGAAAACAGTAAGAGAGGGGACTATGTACTCACTTGAGAGTGCTTAGAAGTCTTGAGCAACTACCAAGCAAGCTAGAGGAGTCCAGGAATCAAACGGCACCTAGTATAGATAACTACGTAAATAAACCGGACCTAAATCGGGAGATCGGATAGTATGAGGTCTCGTAAACCAAATGAGTGTGGGAACTCATATGATATGGTTTAACAAGGCCTACATACTAAAATGAAACATATCCTAAGTGCTTACGACCCATCACGACCCGTTTAGGTAGCTTGCGCTACTTTAACGTGTCGTTTGCGTAAAACGCGTTCGAGACGTCTAACTAGCCCTATGACAAGTATTATATGCCAAAACATGTTTAAATATGTTACATAATCAGTTATGTGACAAAAATTTAGGTTACATATGCTTAATTACCAATTATGTATGAAAAGGGCATTTTGGTAATTTACCTAAGGCATATAAACTACTTATCATACAACTACTTAAACGAAGTGACCATAAGGTATAACCTCGGAAGGTTATTCTCTATACAACTATGGTCACTAAACATGTTTGGTCGGATCCTAATGATCGACCAAACGGGTCGGGTTCGAAAGTATAAGCGATTGTTTAGATCGCTTACCTTACGACCCTATAAAAGCACTAATCTAAAAAGTGACGAGCTAAACATGCTAGAACCTGTTTAGTTAAGTTAGAAAACAGGTTTGGTATTAAAACAAACGGTTTTAATACCCTAGAGTAGTTTGGTTACAAAATACGCGAGGAAACGCATTTTGGCCGAAACTACGACTCGTCACTGAGCCTAGATAACGTGGTAATCAGTAGGTATAGTCACTAGGGACTATAACCATCATCGTGATTACGCTCACGTTATGAAGTTCAAACGAACTTCGCATTGACCATAAACTGGTTAATGCAGAAAGTCAAACGCAGTTTGATTTTAACAATAAAAACGAATGAAAAACGCGAAAGAATACTTACAGAAGGTCCCCGCAAGATTTGAACCCGATTCTCTCTCAGGTAGGAAGCATATACTTCCACTTAGAGAGCTTGAATCAGATTCAAATGTGAGGAATGAATGAAAACATGGTGGGTATTTATAGGAAATCTAGAACCGTTAGGATCGTTCATCGTAAAACGAGCTTCGATCTCATCCGTACACATGTGCCCATGGTTTTGTGAAACCATGGGAGCCCATAGTTTCATTAAAACCATGTGCAAATGAGGGGAACAGCTAGAAAAAGCTAGAATTTAGATTTTTCATTTTGGTCCCTTCCTAAGATAACTATGGCAGAATGTCAATTTTGGTCCCTGAACTTCAGAAACATGCGTTTCGGCTCATTTTTGACACGTTAAGCCCTGTTAACCTCATTTCAAGGATCTAATATGAAGTTAAAGTATAGGGAACTCAAAACATGTTAAAAAATATGTCGGATGTCGGTTCGTTTGGTCGTACGGTTGCGTTGTTCGGTTAATTACGACGGAAGTCGTAACGAACGCAAAAACGATCCAAATCAAGCGACGAATGGAATTTTCTTATGCCAAACACTAAAATAAAATATTTTAATGCTTACATAAATTTTTAGATGTCCGGATAAATTCAGAAAGTAAGATATGCGCGAAAATGCAAACTTGTGCACTTTTTGATGCTTTTAGTCCCTGAATGACCAAAAGTTTATTTTTGCGCACCAAACACCTCAAAGCCTATTTCTAAGCTATGTAAGGGATATTTAGGGCATATTTAACTTATGATCAAGTTCCAAAAGGTTCGTTACTATACAAATCGGTATAATTTCGCAGTTTGACACAATTAGTCCCTGCGATCGAACAAACTTGATTTCAACACACCAAACCCTCCAAAACTTGTTTCTAAGTTATGTACAGGTTATTTAAGGTATGTTAAGCCTATTTCACTATTCCGGAGTGTTTGTTGCATTGAACTGGTTATACGTACGCATCAGTGCGTGTATAACCTTCCAGAAAGCGATTTAGAGCTTGAAATCGGACAAGAATTGATATGTGCAAACGATACACATATTTTTACAAATCTCAAGTATGAAACACAATGTTTCATTGATTTGGTATTTGTTTGATGATTGAAGTGACACAGGTGTCATAGTCTCCCCTACTTTAGGAAATTTCGTCCCGAAATTTAATTTTAGGGGAACTTGTGAAGACAACTGTGATGGTTTCGCTTTCGAATGAATCCCTTGAACCCTAAGTAAAACTCTGGGCCATGTTAGGATTCTTAGCGAAATTGAAAACTATCAAAGTGATGTTCTTGTAGTAACAAAACATTGAGTTTCGAACTACGGACAGCAGAACGTTTCTCATGAAGACTTATCATAGGAAACTTGTGTGTGCTTGAAATCAGAATTTGGGGAGTGTAAGATAAAATGACATCGGTCAAGGTCCAAGACTTCTCCCGTATCATTATTCTTGTCACTATAGGTCTTAACACATAACAAAACTTCCTGTGATTTCTCTGCACTGAACTCCATAATTATGTAGGCCTCCATAATTACGTAATTCCTTGCACAGTCCGCACAATTCATTTCATAATGCGTATGGAAAAAAATCAATTAAATAAACATGAAGCGATTTGACTAGACCACCAAAGGATCTTTTTAACTAGATCAATGAACTCTCTTTTTTACTAGATCAACACATGATCTTCTTAACTAGACCGTTGTACGATCTCCTTAAATAGACCACTTTAAGGGATCTTTTCAATTATATCATCACATGATATTTCTAACCAGATTTTCAAATCAATCTGTTTAACTAGACCACTCAAGGGGTCCAATTATAGTGTAGTACTTTAAAAGCCAAGGGACTTTACTACAACGTAGAAGTCCATTAAGGATTTAAGATAGTACCTTTGGATACCCTACTATGAATCCCTCATATGAGATATGGAAGATTCTACGAAGATTTAGATGCATCACACAAAATATATAAGAGAACATATAAGCACATAATCACATAATTAGTTAACTTGATCTTTAATTTGTTATCTTTGGACACGGATAACTAAAGCACACCAGGAAATCCAATCCGTGGATTTCATTTGGCACTTTAATCATTTTAAGAATCTATATATGGAGATAGAAGGATCTTCAACAGGAGTTTGGCTTTTTTTCTTAAAAAAACGAGCGTTTAAGGTTCTTGGAGAGATCACAAGTGATCATAATAATGACAAGACCACACGAGTAGTTTGTCTTTGTGTTGTTATCATAAGATCGTATCAAAACATTCACACAATCACATCAGTTTTGCAGAAATAATAATAACAAATCTTTATTTTTGTAACAACCGAATTGTCTTGAAATGTCAAAGACAACAACCAAAGGAAATAACAAAACACCAATTGTTCACTGTTGCATCATTGTTTACGTTTGCCTCATTGATGTTAAATGCTCGTCCACGCGCTGGAGGTATGTTAACAAGTTTTGGGCAATTGTTTCTGTAGTGAGTAAGGTCACCACAGTTATAACATGACCCCGGTGGGAACCGTGCTTGAACAACAGCAAGGTTTGCAGCAGCTTGATTTGCATAACGGCAGACGATGATCAAATGTCCCAACCGCCCACAGTGGGTACATTTGTGACACTGCTCCTGCTCCAGATGATGACGGTTGCACTTGTTGCACAAAGGTGCGGTACCAACATAGTTTTGCCTTTTATGAGGTTGTGCTGGCTGGTTTGGTGCAACCTGCTTCTCTTGAGCAGTGATGGCGCAGTTTTGAGAAGCCTTACGCTTCTTCTTTTTGGATCCTTCAACCTGCTTTTCCTTTGGCTCAGCTGGAGCAGTCTTGTCGGATGGTCTTGGGTCGCCTTTTCGAAAAAGCTTTTTCTTCCTGATGTGGGATTCAGTTAAGGTGGCAGACAATTCAATGGCTTGTCTGACAGTAGTAGGGTTGCTGCCAGTAACAATATCCTGAACTAGGTCAGGAAGACCATCAATATATTTCTCAATCGCCTTATCCACAGGTGTAACCATAGCAGGACATAGCAGGCTCAATTCCTCATAGCGGTCAGTATAGGCGCGATGCTCACCGCTGTCTTGTTTCAGGTCATCAAATTCCCTTTCTAAAGCCCTCAATTCATGACGAGGACAAAACTCCCTCATCATAAGAGCCATAAGCTCAGCCCAAGTTTGTGCTAATGCGACCTCAGCACCACGGTCCCTCATAATTCCGTTCCACCATGTGAGAGCCCTCTTCTGAAACACACTGGATGCAAACTCGACTTTCCGATTGTCTGGACATTGAACATGACGAAATGTATTTTCGATGCTTTCGAACCACTGTAGGAGCCCAGTTGCTCCTTCAGAACCGCTAAACTTGAGGGGGTTAGCTGAATTGAAACTTTTGAAATTGCAGGGAGCATTCTGGTTGTTATTGGCTTGGTTCACTTGAGCTATAATGTTTGGGAGTGCGGCAGCCATGTGTTGTGCCAGAATATCTGCCATTTCGGCATTTGAGAGCGGATTTTCGCGTCGAGGAGGCATTCTAAAAGGGGAAACAGGAAGGAAAACAAGTGAAAGGATTAGACAAAAAGAATGAGATGAGACAAAATTGATGAAAGCAAAGATGGTGGTCATTTGTTTGTTACTACAAAGCAACAAACGACCCACGGTGATTAATCAAAGTAAATAGGTCAAAAATAATGTATCGCGAAGACATGCTCGCCTATAAGTGGACACTCACCCCAAGAGTTCCCAGGTAAGAGTGACTGGTCTGATACTGCGGATTTGTACGAACACTCTAGCCTTAGACAGAAAACTCAGGGTACATGCATCCACCCTTCCAGTTTGCATGTGTTCACATTATTTAGACCAAACTTTGATGGATTTTGAAAACTTAAAGGGTACAAAACCATATAATAAATCATCCTAGAACAGTTGATTAGTTTTCAAAGCGGTATAGAAATTTGTGTTCTTATTGTGGTTGTCACCTAAGAATAAGTGACGGTATTGTTTTAAAACTAAACACAAGATAACTTGTGTTAGGGTCCTAGGAAGGTTATAGTCTAGGTCAAATCATTACTAATAATCTAATTCCCTATAACCATTGGCTCTGATACCAACTTTTCTGTCACACCCCGACCACATCAAACAACAAAACGTGGCGGAAACGTCGGGGAGTGTTGTAACAGAATCATTGTTTCACAACCATGGAATAAATAATTTTGTTTTATTGAATAAATGAACTCATTGTTTTAATACAAATTAAATTAATACAAATATTGTCTTTCAAATTTTAAAGTCGCTAAGGCACGAGTCCATCCTAAGTGTAGCATGTATCAACAATCATCACAAAGCAGCACCTGAAACATGTGTAAAAATAGATACGTTAGCATAAAAATGCCTGTGAGATACATAGGTTTTATTGATTTTGGATTCATGACTTATAAGTTTAAGGAAAAATGTTTAAGAAAAAGTAGTCATGATCCTTGAAAAAAGGTTTTCTTTTATAAATCATTTATAAGAAATCAGATGATATAAAATAATATTACATAGGAAATTAAATAAGTAAGTAGAATTAGTTTGTATAAAAATATATTGTTCGAAAAACAATATTTTGATAAAAAGGTTTATAGTATATATAAAAATATACTTTGATTTAAGAAAGTCGAATAAATAATATATTACAATATATATTTCAGTTCCAAAACCGTTAACCCAAGTGTACTAAATAACGCCACGGTATGTAATCCGATGAAAACACTTATATATAAGAAGTACCAGCGGCGTATCTACCATGTTTTCATCACATTACACCCGTCCGTTATCTAAACACTAACCAAAAACCAGTCATTAAGTAAATAGTATATTAACCATACTTTAGTTGGTAAAATAAATAAGTTTTCAGTAGTATATCAAAAGCATACTTTGGATTTATAAATAACATATTAAACTATGTTTTGGTTTGAAAATAACATATTAAAACTATGCTTTGGATTATGAAGATAACATATCAAACTATGTTTTAATGATTAACAAGATATATGTTGGTTTTTGTACAATATCCCATATGAGAGCATATCAAACTATACTTTTGGGAGTATAACTTAATATACAAAAATAATGTGATTTAAGAATTCATTCAGACCTAGTGTATCACAATACACCTTTGAGATTATAGAAATACCACAAAGGCAATCCCTATTTGGATGGAGCAACAAATCGGTTTCAGACATTCCATGACAACAGGAATGGGGTGTCAAATCCTATAGCGCTATATCATACTACCAACCGGTCTGGTGAACAAAAATAAGTACTATTCCAACAATTAATTTTATAATCTTTGAAAAATCAGTGTTTAAAACCATAAATAATCATTCAGTTTGTAAAAAGATAAGTACAAATATGTATAATCAATTATACTTTTGTAAACATGAAATAACAGATAGGTACACATGCTTCACCCCAAAACAGTTTGAAAACAGTAAGAGAGGGGACTATGTACTCACTTGAGAGTGCTTAGAAGTCTTGAGCAACTACCAAGCAAGCTAGAGGAGTCCCGGAATCAAACGGCACCTAGTATAGATAACTACGTAAATAAACCGGACCTAAATCGGGAGATCGGATAGTATGAGGTCTCGTAAACCAAATGAGTGTGGGAACTCATATGATATGGTTTAACAAGGCCTACATACTAAAATGAAACCTATCCTAAGTGCTGAGGACCCATCACGACCCGTTTAGGTAGCTTGCGCTACTTTAACGCGTCGTTTGCGTAAAACGCGTTCGAGACGTCTAACTAGCCCTATGACAAGTATTATATGCCAAAACATGTTTAAATATGTTACATAATCAGTTATGTGACAAAAATTTAGGTTACATATGCTTAATTACCAATTATGTATGAAAAGGGCATTTTGGTAATTTACCTAAGGCATATAAACTACTTATCATACAACTACTTAAACGAAGTGACCATAAGGTATAACCTCGGAAGGTTATTCCCTATACAACTATGGTCTCTAAACATGTTTGGTCGGATCCTAATGATCAACCAAACGGGTCGGGTTCGAAAGTATAAGCGATTGTTTAGATCGCTTACCTTACGACCCTACATAAGCACTAATCTAAAAAGTGACGAGCTAAACATGCTAGAACATGTTTAGTTAAATTAGAAAACAGGTTTGGTATTAAAACAAACGGTTTTAATACCCTAGAGTAGTTTGGTTACAAAATACGCGAGAAAACGCATTTTGGCCGAAACTACGACTCGTCACTGAGCCTAGATAACGTGGTAATCAGTAGGTATAGTCACTAGGGACTATAACCATCGTGATTACGCTCACGTTATGAAGTTCAAACGAACTTCGCATTGACCATAAACTGGTTAATGCAGAAAGTCAAACGCAGTTTGATTTTAACAATAAAAACGAATGAAAAACGCGAAAGAATACTTACAGAAGGTCCCCGCAAGATTTGAACCCGATTCTCTCTTAGGTAGGAAGCATATACTTCCACTTAGAGAGCTTGAATCAGATTCAAATGTGAGGAATGAATGAAAATATGGCGGGTATTTATAGGAAATCTAGAACCGTTAGGATCGTTCATCGATAAACGAGCTTCGATCTCATCCGTACACATGTGCCCATGGTTTTGTGAAACCATGGGAGCCCATAGTTTCATTAAAACCATGTGCAAATGAGGGGAACAGCTGGAAAAAGCTGGAATTTAGATTTTTCATTTTGGTCCCTTCCTAAGATAACTATGGCAGAATGTCAATTTTGGTCCCTGAACTTTAGAAACATGCGTTTCGGCTCATTTTTGACACGTTTAAGCCCCGTTAACCTCATTTCAAGGATCTAATATGAAGTTAAAGTATAGGGAACTCAAAACATGTTCAAAAATATGTCGGATGTCGGTTCGTTTGCTCGTACGGTTGCGTTGTTCGGTTAATTACGACAGAAGTCGTAACGAACGCAAAAACGATCCAAATCAAGCGACGAATGGAATTTTCTTATGCCAAACACTAAAATAAAATATTTTAATGCTTACATAAATTTTTGGATGTCCGGATATATTCAGAAAGTAAGATATGCGCGAAAATGCAAACTTGTGCACTTTTTGACGCTTTTAGTCCCTGAATGACCAAAATTTTATTTTTGCGCACCAAACACTTAAAAGCCTATTTCTAAGCTATGTAAGGGATATTTAGGGCATATTTAACTTATGATCAAGTTCCGGAAGGTTCGTTACTATACAAATCGCTATAGTTTCGCAGTTTGACACAATTACTCACTACGATCGAACAAACTTGATTTCAACACACCAAACCCTCCAAAACTTGTTTCTAAGTTATGTAAAGGTTATTTAAGGTATGTTAAGCCTATTTCACTATTCCGGAGTGTTTGTTGCATTGAATTGGTTATATGTACGCATCAGTGTGTGTATAACCTTCCAGAAAGCGATTTAGAGCTTGAAATCGGACAAGAATTGATATGTGCAAACGATACACATATTTTTACAAATCTCAAGTATGAAGCACAATGTTTCATTGATTTGGTATTTGTTTGATGATTGAAGTGATACAGGTGTCACAATCTCCGCAAGGAATACAGCGCTTTCTTGGCCAACATTGTAGTAGCGGAGAAGGAAAAGAAAAAGAAGGTTGAAGTCAAAGACGTCCCAGTGGTTCGTGAATTTCCTCAGGTGTTCCCTGATGATCTTCCCGGATTACCGCCAAGTCGTGATATCGACTTTCGCATCGACCTTATTCCTGGAGCTAACCCTGTTGCTAAAGCCCCTTATCGACTCGCGCCATCCGATATGAGGGAACTCTCAAACCAACTCTAGGAGTTACTTGAAAAAGGCTTTATTCGCCCAAGCACCTCTCCTTGGGGCGCGCCAGTCCTTTTCGTCAAGAAGGATGGGTCGTTTAGGATGTGCATCGACTATCGGGAATTGAATAAATTAACCATCAAGAACCATTACCCATTGCCTCGAATCGATGACTTATTTGATCAGCTGCAAGGTGCCAAATGTTTTTCGAAGATCGATCTACGTTTAGGCTATCATCAGTTGCGCATTCAAGAGGAAGATATACCCAAAACAGCCTTTCGCACTCGATACGGCCACTACGAATTCATTGTTATGCCCATTGGACTAGCCAACGCACCCGCGGTTTTTATGGATCTGATGAATCGCGTGTGTAAACCTTACCTTGACCGTTTCGTCATCGTGTTCATCGACGATGTCCTGATTTATTCCAAGTCGAAAGCCGAACACGCGCAACATCTACGTTTGGTTCTCGAGTTACTCCAGGGGAACCAACTCTACGCCAAGTTCTCCAAGTGCGAATTCTTGTTAGAGGAGGTTCAGTTTCTGGGTCACATTGTGAATAATCAGGGTATTCATGTCGACCCCGCGAAGATTGAAGCAGTCAAAAGCTGGATTACGCCTAAGAACCCGTCTGAAGTCCGATCATTTCTTGGATTAGCTGGTTATTATCGACGATTTCTCGAAGGATTCTCTAAGATCGTTGTGCCGCTTACCGCTCTTACCCATAAAGACAAGTCTTTTGTTTGGGGAACTGAACAGGAGTCTGCTTTCCAGACCCTTAAGCGCAAGCTCTGCAATGCTCCTATTCTCACGTTGCCGGACGGAAACGACGATTTCATTGTCTACTGTGATGCTTCCAACATTGGTCTTGGCTGTGTACTCATGCAACGGGACAAGGTTATAGCGTACGTATCTCGTCAGCTCAAAATCCACGAGAAGAACTATACAACCCACGATCTCGAGCTAGGCGCAGTTGTTTTTGCATTAAAGATTTGGCGACACTACCTGTACGGTACCAAGTATACGATCTTCACCGATCACAGGAGCTTATAACACATCTTTAATCAGAAAGAACTTAACATGCATCAACGCCGATGGGTAGAACTCCTTAACGATTACGACTGTGAGATTCGTTATCACCCGGGCAAGGCAAATGTTGTAGCCGATGCACTCAGCAGACGGAGTTATTTGCTCGGTATTCGTAATACCCAAGCCCAGCACAACCTCGAAGCTCTTATCCGCGAAGCTCAGCATGCTTGTTTTAATGAACGCACGTTGAAGAAGGAGAGAATCTACCACAATGGCGCTCAGCTTGTAAGCAAAGCAGATGGGATTTTCTATTATCTGGACTGAATTTGGATCCCTAAGCAGACCGATTTGCGAAAGATTATAATGAACGAAGCCCACAAGTCCCGATACTCCATTCATCCCGGTGCCGATAAAATGTACCAGGACCTTCGTTACAAGTACCGGTGGTCGGGTATGAAATGGGATATCGCCCTCTATGTTGGAAGTTTCCTGACTTGTGCGAGAGTTAAAGCTGAACATCAACAACCTTCCGGCTTACTCGAACAACCTCCAATTCCCATATGTAAGTGGGAGAGTATAGCTATGGATTTCATAACCAAACTTCCACCCACACCATCAGGTCACGACAGAATTTGGGTTATAGTAGATCGTCTGACCAAATCAGCCCACTTTCTGCCAATACGGGAAGACTACAAGGTAGAACGACTAGCCCAAATCTACACCGACGAGATCATTCGTAATCATGGTACGCCTCGTGACATCATTTCAGACCGTGATGCTCGGTTTACTTCGCGACTGTGGGAAACTTTTCAAGCGGCCCTTGGTACGTCGCTTAATCTGAGTACTGCATTCCATCCTCAAACTGACGGACAGACTGAAAGAACGATCCGTACTCTTGAAGACATGCTCCGCGCGTGTGTCATAGACTTCGGTGGTAGTTGGAACAAACACCTACCGCTAGTCGAATTCTCATACAACAACAGCTATCATGCCAACATACAAATGGCACCCTTCGAGGCTTTGTATGGAAGAAGATGTCGTTCGCCTATTGTATGGCACGAGATCCGTCATTCGCAATTAACCGGTCCCGAGTTACTACAAGAAACGACTGACAAAATCCTCTAGATTCGCGACAACTTGGCAAAGGCCAGGGATAGACGGAAAAGTTACGCCGATAGAAGACGCAAGCCCCTTGAATTTGACGTTGGCGACTACGTACTCCTAAAGGTATCACCCTGGAAGGGTGTAGTCAGATTCGGCAAGAAAGGGAAACTAGTGTCTCGATATGTTGGACCTTTTAAGATTCTGGAAAGGATCGGAAAAGTCGCCTACAAACTCGAACTACCGGAGGAACTCAGTAACGTCCACTCGACTTTCCATGTGTCGAACCTCCGAAAATGCCTAGCTGACCATGATTTGATTGTACCTCTCGACGATCTTCAGGTCAACGAAACGCTACACTTCGCGGAAAAGCCTGTCGAAATCATGGATCGCCAAACCAAGCAACTCAGACGCTCACGCATCCCTATCGTAAAGGTCCGATGGGAAGGCAAACGAGGCGCGGAGTTCACTTGGGAACTCGAAAGCGACATGAAGGCCAAGTACCCGCAGTTGTTCAAATGAAGAGCTGAAGCGTCAAATTGGTAATTCACGGTGCTGTGCAGCTTCGAGCCTAATTGCGGGACGAAATTCCCTAAACAAGGGGAGGCTGTAACACCCCGTGTTTTCGAATGTCAAAGTCAAAGTCCAAATCAACTTTGACTTTCTTTGACTGTATATAGTCGACTTTATGTTTTATCTGTATTATGTGGAATAAGTGTTGTAATCAAGAAAGAATCGAAGTAATCGAATGTTTGATCGACGCGAATCGATTTACGACTGTGAATAGTAGGAAGTAACAATGAGATAAAGTTAACTAATCAGTAATCAAACCGATCTAACTAACATCGAACTCGAATCTCGAATTACACGAACTTTTGTTATTGCTATACGTGTGTGTGTGCCTTATGTGTTACCTGTGCATGTTTACTTTATGTTTTGTGTGGTATTCAATCGAATCAATCGAAACTCCAATCGAAACTCGAATCTCAAATTGAATGCAATCAAAATCGAATTATGACGAATGGTAACGTAAGGATAGGGTGAAATATAGATGATTATATGTTAGATATAGTAGTTGGGACTGAAAGTAATTTGAATAGGAAACTTTATTGAACTCGTATCGTCTTCAATCGAAATCGAAATATTGAAAGTCGTCGCACCGAACCCTCGAACCAGGCTGTTGATCGATCAGGCTATCAGCCGATCGAACAGCCCACCCGATCGAACAGCCTGTTCGATCGAGCAGGCTGTCCGATCGGGGAAGCCTGGCCAATCGGCCAGCCCTTTCCTCTTTTGGAGCCTATAAATAGGGCTGTCATTGTCACTCTTTACCACTTTTGGAAAGTTCTGACCGACCAGCTCGTGCTCCTCCTCTTTTCTCAGATTTCTTCCGATTTCGGTAAGTTTTCATCCTAAATCTTGTACTTTCTTAATCAAAACATGCTCCTACACCTTTCTATCTTTCGAATCTTGATTTTTAACCGTGAAATCGCCAAGATCTAAGCATTCTTGGATGATGTCATCATGGTGTTCTTCAAGAACACCATGTTTTGGCCTTAATCCACCATGAATAGCTCAGATCTAACCGATTTCCACATAAACAAGCTAAGATCTGTCAAAGATCTAGACATTTACATGATGTGAAGGATTGAAAGAAGGAATTCCAACTTTCTTTCAACTCTTTTACACTCAATGCCTTCAAACCGGTAGAAACGGAGCTCGAACCAACTCACTAATCATTCCAATGGTTGTGTGATTCAAGATCCGGATTCTATCTACGAGGTTCACCGATTTCGGGTTAAACATTAAACTACCATTCCGAACCGTTCACTGGCTGGATTTGGGTGATTCCTGTCCGAACAGGTGAAACAAGTAAGAATGGAAGTTCCATGGTTTAGCTCGTTGCCAAACTACCTCGATATAACGTCAAATAACCAGAACAGCCAAGTGCTAGACGAACAGGCCGACCAGGTGAGGATGGTGACCGAACGGTTAGGCTGTTCGAACGAACAGCCCAACCGATCGGACATGTCAGCCGATCGACTAGGCCAGCCGATCGGCTAGCATGTGGCCCCAAAATTTGACCAGCTCATGAGGTATGGTATTGAACGAAGTAATGTCCGATCGAACGACTGATTGGTAAACATTACTCTTCGGATCATGAGATACTATGCTCCAACACTTAATCGATTTTCAACTTGTTCGACGCATTGGAGTGCCACCCGATCGAACATGCTATCAGAACGAACAGGCTGTTCGATCAAATATGTTGTTCGATTGAGTGACATCCTACTGAGGACTACTACTGAAGTTCCTAACCGATCGGTTAAGCCGGCCTATCGAACAGACCGTTCGATCGATCGACCTGAAAGGTAAGAACACTTTAGTGTTCTCAAATACTACAACGAAAACTTCAAAAGGTCAAACCATCATACACAAACACATCTTACTCAAAGGAAGAAACAATCCACTCGAACAGTCCAGCCGATCGAGCCTACCGGCCGATCGAACAGACTGTCCGAACGGGTTATCTAACCGAACAAACATCCCGTCCGATCGAACCTGCTGTTCGATCGACCAGGCTGTTTGACCCACTTACACTTGTTTCTATTCTATGTGTATTCATCGTTATGCTATCGAACTGTTCAGGCTAACCCTACTCCCAAGCGCTCCCTTCAATCCATCAATCAATTGCTGTGAGTATACTCGACCCCTTTTTGCTTTAGCACTTTTGGGTGTTACATACATTACTTATTAAAATCACTATCACACTACTTAATTATTTGAACGCTAACCGATTTGCATGTATTACGTGACTAAATGAATGCTTGTTGATTGTGTTTACACGTGGAATGCTGTCTACCTGCCTTAACGACGTAGTACTATAGTTTGGACTCAGCACCCGTTCACACGGGGGTTGTTAAGGACAATTACTTGCATGGATTACGGTGGTAATCATGTATTGCGAACCGTCTCAGACGGTCAACCCGCAGTCATTGGTATCGATAGGTCCATGTCGATAATTAACATGCTTCGTTTTCCTCTGTGTACGTGCTGGTTATGCGTAAACTATTTCGAACTCTATATGCTATTATCAAACTTGTATGCTCACCTTTACATTATGTGTATTGACTTTATTTTAACGTATGTGACAGGTGTTTAAGATGTTTGCTTGCTCGGAAAGCGAGGCTAGAATAAAGCTCTAGAGGCCCCCAACGAATAGTTGTCTGTCAGGAAAAAGCAACTAGAGCATAGTTGTGTGTAGATCTTGTCAGGCTGGGTCTTTAGGAGCACTTGAACAATATTTATTTGTTTTATGTAAAATCTGAGTTGTCAGAACAGAATATTTGACTAGTTGTTATCTGTAATAATTTGTTTGTTATTTGGGACATGGTATGAGACGTGTTAATTTAAACTGAATAGTGATGATAATTGTTATGGAAACTTCTGGACAATCTGTTTCGCTCAGTGCCATGCCCCGATGATTCCGCCATCGGTTGGGGTGTGACACAGCTACTCCAGACAGCAAGTCCCAATGCAAGACAGCTAACGACCTACAAGCATGCACACAAGTGTGTCAGGCGACGCTGGTGAGTTCAAAGTTTTGTTACCGAGTTTAGTTACCAGGTACATGTATAAAACAGTTTAACAATTTGATTTGTTGTTGTTATTAACTCGATTACCGAAATGGCTACAAGATATGTTTGCTCAACCCCAATGTCTCTATCAAAACATTGGTCATGCTTTAAGGAAATTAGTTCACGCCTGTCCTCCCCGGTACGGTGTGAGGGTGCCAAACCTAATAGCGCTACCAACTAATAACCTCGTTGCCTCCCCGGCAACTGTCGGTAGATGTAAGGGGTCTTATGTGATAGAAACCGAGTAATAATAACAAACATCCCAATAAACTAGCATTCCTCCCCGGAACGTTACCCGATATCCCTCCCCGGATGCATGCTTGGAAAAAGGCAGTGAACTCACCTTTGGTTTGCTCGGTAAGATTAATTATTCGTTTAACAGAAATGATCAATCGAATCCTATGATAGTTGTACATAACAGTCAGTTCGCATACAAGCTTAGTGCGTATTGTTTCACATGTATTCATCAGACAGTGCATTAGCAATAAACAGGTTGTGCAACTGGTACCAAACAACCAACAGTGTCCATGTCTCACATTATCAATTCATGTTATCTACACTGTTACACACATAATTCACAAACACTACCCAACACATTGTAACCACTCGTATCCTGCCCATATTACCATTTTCCTAGCCAACATGATTTAACTCATCATACATAATATAACCATCTGACTACTATTGTGAACTCACAAGAACAACATATTACTTGCAATTACATACACGCGTGTGGGTAGCCCATTGGGCCCAAGTTCAGTTTATTATCATAACTAAATATCAATACTAGTTCCACACTTTGAGTTATAACAATCAGCCCACTGGTACCTCACAGGTCCCCAACTTGCCATGATACAGCCCAAACACCCTTGGAGTGGGCCTGCTCTTTGTCGAGTCCAAATGCTCATGTGAAGCCCAATTGTTTTGCTTACCATTACTACCAAACTAGCCACACATAAAATATATACCAAGTAACCCAACTGTGCATTTTAAAAGCCCATTTATACTCAAATTACCAAAGATTACTCGGCCCAATATTAAAACCCAGCACGTTAACTAAGTCCTGCAGCCCAATGCCCAGTTTTACACCCAACTTAGCCAACCCACTGTTACCCTTAATGCCCCTTTCCCCAGCCCAATACCTGACCGGCCCAAAGAGATGTGCGTCTAATATAAATATTTTGTTGTTAATCCATATACACAACATAGTTTACCCTAATCAATCTTAAGCTTCGCTGATTAATATTCGCATCTAATACAAGTGTTAAACTTCACTGACTAATACATATGAAACCTACAACAGGCCCGAATAACTAATCACCAAAATCTTGCCACATACAATTCATTCAAGGTAACAATAATCACCAACCTTCAACATGTAACATACAATATTTACTAATTTCTTATCTATCAACATTGTTGGACCGTGTACCGACCCTAAACCGTCAGTTGAGATAGTTCATCTTCACGTATAAAGGCGGAATCAATATATGTGAAGTAACACAGCTTTTCCTTTTCAATTCCTTCTCTTTTATTGCAATTTGAATCAGTTTTGACAGAGTTTTAGTACCAAATGCTCTCAATAGTTCCGCTTCAATGTTCAACAACAACTGATCAGGTTTCGCTCAACCTGACTATATATAGCTCCTATGGTTTCGCTTATACGGCATGTCCGTATAAGCGAGACTATCACTTAATCCCTACAAGCGAAACCTATTGACACAGAAGCAAAACCTTCTACATACATGACATTCAAGCGAAACTACATTTATAAAACATGTAATTGACTTTCTAGCTTCTAATTTGACCAATCTTGACCTAAGACTTGATGTCGACGTAGTCAACAGACATTCCATGCATCAACAGACCCCCCCTTGGATGTTGACGTAGTTTTCAGCAGTCTCCATCTCCAGAGTCTTCAGTCTTGGTCTTTTCTTTAACTCTCTGTCTTCACATTACATGCATTCTTCACAGGTTTAAAATCACAACCTTACTCCATCTTCAGACTTCCCTTTAGTTGTTGATCCAGACTCCCCCTTTCACATACTCCCCCTCTCAGTATGCTAGAATCTGAGGTTTCTAGTTCAAGCTTTGACAAATAGCTTCCGTTGGGAATAATGAAGTCCAAATTTGTTACTCAACAAATAACATTACAATTCTATCTTTTCAACATAAATCACAAACTCAATCAGCTTTTAGAAATCCACTCAAGTATTCAGGTCCAAATTAATGACCCTGATACTCAATTAATCTACCAAGTTCAACTTAATGACCCTGGTTAATCATTTGACGAATCAAACTGATTTTATAAAAACATTTTCAATTTTCTAGAAACAGTGTAACAAGCATCAATTTAATGAACTTGTTTAAACTTTTGAAAATATCTTCAAACTCCAATAAAGTAAGCTCTCCTCATTCTTCAGCTCAGAAATTCCTGCATCTGCTACAAATCTTGAGAATCAGACAATCAACTTTCCACTCTGGTTTGTCTAAACTAAAGCAGAAATAAAATCTTTTTGGATTTTATAAAGTGTTCTAAACTAAGAAATGAAATATCAGAAAACTTAAATTGCAGAAAAATAAAGAAATTGAACTATATACAAACTTATTTTTGGACGAGCGTGTCAGGGAATCATATCAGCTTTCAGACAAAGTACTAGTACCGTTAAGCTTAATTACGTGCTCAGACTTAAACAATTCACCTCGATTGTCGATATACTAATCCATCTTAAATTCTCACACAGATTTCAATCTATTCAGGATACTATTTATGTGTTTTATGAACTTAGCTCAATTCATGTGTCCCACCTCTTGAATATACTCCCGTATCCAGAATCCCAATATTCAGTCTTACAGGTGAGTATACTACAATGATATATGTTCATAAATTAGGTATGCGAGGGCTGAGGGATCTCAGGTCGATACTTCCGTATACGCAGAGAGATATCAGCTTCGACTTTTCAGTATGTCCCCTTTAGAGGATCTTTTAGTTACAACAGCAGCGACTATCAATTTTATTGTTTCATCTGCATGCTGAGGGTTTATGCTATGTTTCAAGCATTGGGTGAAAGTATTAGCCAAGGACTAGGTCAGAACTTCCGTTCAGCAGAAGTCCCGGAATAATACTCCAGACATCATTGAGTATAAAAACCTAGTATATCAGAATACGAGATCTTTCAAACGAGATTTCAGGGGTTACCTATATATCCAAGTAGTGTTCCCCACGAATTTCACAAGTTTGAAATTTTAGGTTTATATCCCGAATAAATCTACTAAATGTGTGAAAACCTATCGACACATCATCAGTGAGATTGTTTAACTCATTTTATCTTTACATTTCTTTAGCATACTGTAATTGTCTAGCTGATGTACTATCATTTTCCCTATATACAGAAGCTCTTTTTCAATTTTATCATGTTTTTGTATTTTTGCATTTTTTACTGTTTTTGTATTTTTCAGAAAATATATGTTATACAACTAACTATACTCCCCCTAAATACCAAAACACGTAAAAAATCGACAAACCATCGCAGATTGTTTCTCGTCTTCATCCGCAACAGTACTCTCATCAACGCTCACAATTCCATCCGACACCGAAAGAAATTTCATACCATTAAGTTTTAACAAATATTGAAACCGATTTTTATCAAAAGCTTTGGTATGCAAATCAGCTTTTTGTTCGTTAGTGTGGATTTTCTCAATTCGTATCAACTTTTTCTCGAAGCAATCGCGAATAAAGTGATGACGAATCTCTATATGTTTAGTTTTAGCGTGATGTACTGGATTTTTAGTTATATTTATTGCGGCCTCATTATCAACAAACAGAGGTGTGTTAAGAAACTGCAAACTGTAGTCGCGCATCTGTTGCTGTATCCACAGGATCTGAGAGCAGCAACTGCTAGCAGAAACGTACTCCACTTCACATGTAGATAGCGCCACAGACGTTTGTTTCTTACACTGCCAGGTAACCAATCTAGGTCCAAAGAACTGCCATCCTGCAGTCATTGATTTCGTGTTGACTTTGCAGCTTCCGAAATCCGAATCGGAATACCCTTCGAGCATAAAATCGCCTTTTCTAGGATACCACAACCCCAATGTGGGTGTTCCTTTCAAGTAACATAATATCCTTTTAACAATGATGATGTGCGAAGCTCTCGGGTTAGATTGATATCTTGCTGCGAGGCACGTTGGGTACATGATATCAGGACGTGAAGCAGTCAGATACATCAAAGAACCTATCATGGAACGGTAGAACGTTTCATCAGCCCTGTCTCCGGTGAGATCTGGGTGAATCCCATGATTAGTCGCAAGTGGAGTAGCAGCAGGAATAGAACTTGACATTCCAAGTTTCTCTAGAATATCATGCACGTACTTCGTCTGGTGAATGAAAATTCCCTCAGGTAGTTGTTCAACTTGTAAACCCAGAAAGAATTTCACCTCCCCCATTGATGACATTTCAAATTTCTGCTTCATCACCAATTCGAAATCTTTGCACAATTTCTCATTCGTTGACTCAAAAATTATATCGTCTACATAAATCTGAACAATCAGAGGATGTCCGTCGACCTCTTTAGTGAAGAGAGTGGCATCCACTTTTCCACGAATGAACTGGTTAGCCAGTAGGTGTTGAGACAAAGTCTCGTACCAGGCTCCCGGGACCTGGTGTAAACCATACAACGCTTTATCCAGCAGATAAACTTTGTTCTTGTGGATTGGGTCAGTAAAGCCCGGCGGCTGACCGACATAAACCTCCACTTTGACCTTCCTATAAAGAAATGCCGATTTAACATCCAACTGATACACTTTAAAATTCTTCCAAGACGCAAATGCTAGGAAAATTCTGATAGCCTCTAGTCGTGCTACAGGAGCATAGACTTCTGTAAAATCAATCCCCTCCTGTTGACTAAAGCCCTGAACAACGAGTCGAGCTTTATTCCTCACAACCACTCCTCTGTCGTCTCTCTTACATTTGAAAACCCATTTTGTATTGATTTTCCTTTGACCATCCGGCAAATCCACTAACTTCCACACTCCAAACTTTTCAAACTGACTTAACTCTTCTTGCATTGCTCTGACCCAAGAGTCTTCAGTAAGCGCCTCTTTGTTGACTAAAGCCCTGAACAACGAGTCGAGCTTTATTCCTCACAACCACTCCTCTGTCGTCTCTCTTACATTTGAAAACCCATTTTGTATTGATTTTCCTTTGACCATCCGGCAAATCCACTAACTTCCACACTCCTAACTTTTCAAACTGACTTAACTCTTCTTGCATTGCTATTACCCAAGAGTCTTCAGTAAGCGCCTCTTTGTAGGTTCTCGGTTCAATCTGCGAAATAAAACAACTTAATGAAAATTCAGTTTGTAAAGGTGCTACTGTAGAATAAAAACATGTAAGGCCCTGGTCAATTTGATGTCTCGTGCGAACACCTGCTTGCAATTCTCCTATGATCAACTCCTTGGATGATAAGAAAGAGTTCGCGACATCACTTCGCTAGGAACATCTACAATTCCCTCCAGATTAGTAACATTCTGATCTGCATCTTGTTCACCAACTTGGTTTGTTTGACTTGATAACTGAATCTGCTCCCCCTCAGAGTCTGAATCACCATGATAAAAAACTGGCATATTTTCAGCTTCTTGATTATCATTCACCTCCGACTGATTACCATGAGCAACTTCATTATCATGTTCACTAGCATTACTAGGACCTGCTTCATCATCATTTGAAGTTTCCTGAGGTCTTCTAGAATACTCCGCTGGGAACCTGAGCTGCGACTCATACTCTCGCAAAATATCCAGCTCATCAAAGAAATCTTCATCTTCCTCTGATTCTTCTCTCATGTCAAACGAATCCCAAAGTTTGTCATAATGATAACGCCATGAATCACCAGGATTCTATGGCGGCATAGTGTAACCTTGACATTCAACATTCGCAACTTCAATGACCTGCTTCTCACTTGGAACGAAGACACGTAACAATGGATTGGCTTAACCAACAAATATTCCCTCAATACTCTTCGGACCAAACTTTCCATGAGGCTCTATGACTGTACAGGGTGACCCGAACGGTTCTAGATACTTCAAATTCGGCTTGCGGTTATTGATTAGCTCAAAACACGTCTTGTTGAACTTCTTGACAGTAAGAACCCTGTTGAGCGTATAGCATGCGGCAGAAACAGCTTCAGCCCAGAAATTAATTGGTAGCTTAGAGTCTGCGAGCATAGTTCTAGC
Organism: Helianthus annuus; assembly: GCF_002127325.2. NCBI lineage: Eukaryota > Viridiplantae > Streptophyta > Magnoliopsida > Asterales > Asteraceae > Helianthus > Helianthus annuus. The sequence continues at coordinate 22,507,568 of NC_035445.2, read as the reverse complement.
CGTCTCGATTAGCGTCCGATTCTTGCGTTCTGCTACTCCATTCTGCTGTGGAGTGTACGGAGCACTAAACTCATGCAGTATACCTTTTTCATCACAAAATTCTTCCATCTTACTGTTTTTGAATTCAGTACCATTATCACTTCAAATCCTACTGATAGGCCTCTGGTATAGATTCTCAATTCTTTTAAACAACGCCATTAAACTGTCAAATGTTTCGTCTTTCGATTTCAAGAATGAAACCCACGAAAATCTGGAATAATCATCAGTCACGACCAAACAGTAATAATCTCCTGTTATGCTCTTGACATTCACCGGACCAAACAAATCCATGTGAAGTCTCTCCAAAGGTCTTGAAACTGAATTGACTTGCTTTGTAGAGTGTGACTTTTTCTTCTGTTTGCCTTTGACACAACTAATGCACTCCCCTTCTAGATGAAAACCTTTGACATGCACTCATGTGACCAAATCATTATGCACCAAATGATTCATTTTCCTTAGGTGAATATGCCCCATCTTTCGGTGCCATAATCTTGATTCTTTCTCAGTTGCTCTGGACACAAAACAATGAGCCTGACCCATGGTTGTAGTAGCTACGCTCATGTCCAACACGTACAAATCATTGACTCTTGGTGCCCTCATGATGATCCATTCCGCAGGTATCACAAATCCCGGTTTCAAGATCAAACATTCTTTGTCAGTGAAGTGAGTAGTATACATCCTGTCACAGATCTGGGAGATACTCAGCAGGTTGTTCTCCAGCTCAGCGATGTAGTTAACTCTCTCAAACGTTACGATCCCATTGGATAATGTTCCTTCACCTATAAGCTTTCCTCCCTGATTACCCGCAAAACCAACGTAACCACCATTGATATTTCTCTCATCATACAGCAACGCGGTCTTCCCTGTCATATGTCTCGAAGCTCCACTATTCATGATCCATCTGGATACAAGTTTTGGAAGATCCTGCACATAACAAATCATCAGTTAAACAACTTCAAGAAAGATGCCGATACATGCTTCGCGATCCAAGAAGCTCCGGTAATTCAAACTGCTTAGTCAAACATCGAGTCCACCCAGGCCTCATCAGCCTTAGGTGTAACCTTGACTCTCGCAATTTGAATTTTGAAATTTTCAGCCTTGAGAGGTGGAAAATTTGCATCATAATCAACCGTAATTGATTCTTCAGCCTTTTTCACTTCAGAAGTTGAAATTTTCTTTTCAATTTTGGGTTTCCAAACTTGTTGAGATAATGCAACCCTTTTTAAAATTTGTCGTGTTTAGTTACCAACTTCTTTACGGGTTCATTTTTCACACTCTTTTTCTCAACAACGATTGGTGTTTTACCCTTTACATCACTTTTCTTCTGCTGAGTCTTCACAGTTTCAGTCTTAGGCTTCACGTTGGTACACTTTCGGGCAATGTGACCAACTTGATTACATCGAAAGCAAGTTCGAGTATCAGCCGCTCGACTTGTGCCTTCAGACTGAGACTGAGAAGCTCTTTTCTCAAAAAACTCTTTGTTAGATTTTGAAAAAATTTCTTTTTCTTCATCAGCAAGTGAACTCGAACTGTTCACAAACTTTTTCTTCTCAACAAACCTCTTGTTTTGAACATTCCATTTCTGATACGATTTACCCCCCTGATAACCACCCGACCAGTTGTTTCTGTTGTTATTATAAACACGTGGTGGATTAACAGATTTCTTGTTGTAAACCTTTCCTTTATCAGACTTCATTCTACTTCTCTTTTGACTCAGATTGTTCACTGCTGACAATTCGACTTCAACCAGTTTGAAAACATTTGTCAATTTGTTCATGTTTACATTCTCAATCGGAAACTCTGAATCCGAAAACAACTTATCCGATCCCAACATCTTGTACATGACAAGATCAGGTTCATCATTCAAGTTGTTCTTGGACTTTTGTTTCGGAATGTATTTGTCCAAGAAACACCCATCTTCCTCAGTAGTGTCACTATCCGTTTTAAGCACATTTTCAATAACACCTTTTACAATATCATTTTGGACACTATCGTCATTGGAAGATGTGAACGTGACATCAATGTTCTCCGGAAGTTTAACTTCACTTTCTTCCTCAAGTTCAACCAAAACAGATTGCTTTTTCGTGTAGTTATCCAAAATCGGCGGTGGAACTTTGTGAAAACCCACCCCGGTTCCATCAGAATACACGTCTTCGCCTGCTTTGTTTTTGCCAATGGGTTTTGGAACAATATGTTGCAAAACAAAGCTTGCGGAGCTATAACTGTTAAGCTTCAACTGGATTCGCTCGTTTTCAATTTCAGCCTCTTGAACTTTAAGTTTCAACTTAGCGATTTCATCCAGTTGTTTGTTAATTGATTCTTCTTTTACTCTCAGCACAGCTTTTAGATGTTTGTTTTCTTTAAAAGTTTTACCATTTCGATCATCACTATCTTTTACTATGCCTTTGAGTTATTCAAATTTTTCAGAAATCTGACGGTTTTCAAGAATTAAATTTTCATTTTCATTTTTAACTTTTTCATTTTCAATTTTATCAGTTTCAATTTGAGTAGTTAATTCTTTAATCCGTTCAGTTGAAGCTTTAACCGTTTTGTCACGCGCAAGAATCTGATTCTCAACACTTCTGACCTTTGCTATCAGATCTTTCACTTTCTCACCGTTGAGATACGTGACAGTGTTACAAAACTTGCATTCTTTGTTACAATTTTTGCAATCAGCATTTCCTTCGATCTTTTTACCTGACGCATTTGTTGACGAATTTGGACTGACCTGGCCTTTTGACTCAGACACGGAGTTTTTGGGTAAAGGGTTACCCCGATGAATTTTATATATGAAACAAATAAGAACAAGGGTGTGTCAAAGCGACACACCAACTAGACTTGACATGCCAAGCCTAGGACACCTCACAACACAATCCAACCAAAACAAAAAACAACCAAACAAATACAGCCAAAAAACAACTGAAAACAAATAAAACTACTAGCCCGGATCCACTACATCATCACTGCAAATCTGCCAAGCCTTGAAAATCCTTTCCTTTGCCGAGCTCACGCGGAATCTGAAACCCATCAAACGCAAACGAACCGAGCCTTTAACCATCTCAGCAACTTGATCTACCGTCCTCTTGCTATTAGTGAACAACCTGTTGTTCCTTTCTTGCCAAATGTAGTACGAAGCAGCTGCTATAACCAACTTACTCACAATGTGATCTACACTCTTTGATCTTGAGTGTTGCTCCACCCAATTTAGAATTGATGACCAAGTAGTGTCCACATTCGTCAGGTTTACCATCGCCTTCACTTTATTCCACACTTGCGCCGAGAAGTTACATTGAAAAAATAAGTGATCACGACTATCCCGGTCATAGTTACATAGCGGACAGCACATAAGATTTAGATTTGTTTGACTACCTGCTTCCCAAACTGCCATCCTATCCTGTGTCTTTAGCTTATTTCTGAACGCTAGCCACATATGAAACGCGTGCCGCGGAATACATTGAGAAAACCAAACCATGTTTGCCCAAGGGACATGATACTCAGACACGGAGTTAGAGTCTACCTCAAGTGCTTTAGTAGCTAGCACTTTGTCAGCCATTTTTCCCAGGTTCTCTGCCGTCAACTCCTGCGTAGTATCGATAATGCCGGTATCAATCTGCTTTGCTTTCTTGATCTCTTCTTTATCTTTCTTCTCTTTCTCTTCTTTCTCCTTTCTCTCTTTTTCTTTCTATTCTTCTTTCATTTTCTCAGTTGGAGTTCCCCACCATTTGTGTTGCCAATACTCATCATCTTCTTTTATCTCCTTGATGATAGCCTCCAGATCGAACGTTTTGTCATCGATTGCAATGTTTCCATATTCATCCAGATAACACTCCCTGTCCGGATCCAATCTTCTCGCTCTTCTAGCTTCCAGATAGATACGAGAAATTCTGATGATTCTGTTTTCAGCAATCATTTTCCGATAGCAATACTTCTGCTCTTCAGTACGATCATCTTTCCACGGAATAGGTTCATCGTTTGTCGCCATGAATGCGTAACCAACCGCATCTTCTTCCGGTAAAACATCCTTACCCATCATAAATCACCGCTAGAGCTCTAGATTTTTCTCTACTATCTTCACCCTGTTTCAATCTCGGCGGCTCGGATTTATTCTGATGGTATATTGCCTTCTTGTAGTAATCGTCCCTAAAAGGATTCTCCGACTCATCAGCATAGGCATTTCTGCATTCTCGCTTAAAGTGACCCTTTTGCTTACACTTAAAACACGTCACTTTGGATTTATCAAACCCCAGCTTGGTAGATGGACCACCAATCGTCTTCCTGCCGGTAATTTCCATGAAGCGTTGTGCTCTACGAACAGCACTAGCCATTGCCCACCGAATATCAATCAGCTCCATTTCTTCGGGATCTATCTGATCATAATCTTCTTTCGTCAGATTTGTGTTCCCGATCTTCCCAGCCACCAACCCTTCATATGATTCCAACACTGACGCCAAGAAAACCATTTGTTGCTTAGCCGACTCCTCGTCAAAATTCTAAGCATTCTTCAAATCTATTGCAATGTTGCACTGAAACTTTGCATCAGAATTACTTGCAGATGATGAAGATCCACCGTGATAACCACTGTGACTTCCACTGCTTTGACTGCTTTTACTTTCTTTGCTTGCTGAAGAAACATTCTCAGCCGAAAATGCAGTCTTGGGAGAAGTAGCTTTCGGCATCATGCTTTTTGGATAGTATAGATCTAAATTCTTTTGATAAGATGAGTGATTGACTTTGTATGTCTTCTTCAGCTCTAACTCGTGACTTTCAAGTCTCTCAATCACCAAATCTGGAGTCAACTTTTCAGGCTCAATAGTGTTTTTCAGCATAAGCGCATAGTATCTCCAATCCACCTCGTCTGGTAATGAATCGAACAATTTGTCAACAAGTTCTTCATCAGAATACTTGATCTCATGTCTTGCTAATTCCAGCTTCAGATGACCGAACCTTTCTATCATTTTACAAACTGACTCGTTCTTGAGACAACCAAACATATCAAACTCTTTACTAAGAAGTTTCTTTTTACTTTTTACAATTTCAGTACTTCCTAGACATTTCTTTTCTAGTTTTTGCCACAGATCTTTTGCATTTGAATAATCGATCAACGCAATGATGTCTTCTCGAACAGACTGGAACAACAAAGCTACACACTTCTGTTCTGCTACAAAACCATCAATCTCTTCAGCTGATCTTAACGCTTCACCATTTTTTTTTCCATTTGCATAACCGTTCTTCAAACTTTTCCAGCTGGGAAATGCAAATGCCATCATCCAATCTTCAAACTTCCTAGACCACCGACTGTACTCCTCGATAGCCATAAGCTTTGGAGGTCTATTGAATGTTCTGAAGGCACTCTCCGATTCCCAAGCTTCCTTTTTCTTCTCTTTCGGCAGATTCTCATTTTCTTTTCTTGATGAAGTATCATCGTTTCCGGAATTTCCCGTGAAAACATACATGTCGCTGAATGGGTTCAAGAAAATATCATCCACCATGAACGTTCCTGCAAAATCAATCAACACTTAGAAAAATTTTCAAATTTTTGATAAAAATGACAACCAAGCGAAATAGTATGACTGATAAGCGAAATCAGAAGTAACTGATAAGTGAAACCAGAAAGTTTTCTTTATAAGCGAAACCAACAAGCCAATAAAGCGAAACCACCTAATTGTCACTACAAGCGAAACTAATTGATCCTTCAAGTGAAACCAATCAAGCGAAACACCCTGGATAAGCGGAACCAAGCGGAACCTTCAAGCGGATCTAGGTCTTACAAGCGAAACTAAGTCTTTTCAAGGGGAACCTAGTTCTAACCAATTTTCACCATGTTTTATTCTGAATTTTAACCTGAGACTTTCTAGGATTTGTTAATACTGTATAATATACAATATAGTCAAAATTCAGGTCATTTCAACCGTAGGAACCACTTCAAACTGAAGAAGTATGAGAGAAAGTGAGTAGAAATGAGAGATTTCTGCAGATTCAAGCTGTAGTAGTATGAACTCCTCGTCCTGAGCTCTGATACCACTTGTTGGACCGTGTACCGACCCTAAACCGTCAGTTGAGATAGTTCATCTTCACGTATAAAGGCGGAATCAATATATGTGAAGTAACACAGCTTTTCCTTTTCAATTCCTTCTCTTTTATTGCAATTTGAATCAGTTTTGACAGAGTTTTAGTACCAAATGCTCTCAATAGTTCCGCTTCAATGTTCAACAACAACTGATCAGGTTTTGCTCAACCTGACTATATATAGCTCCTATGGTTTCGCTTATACGGCATGTCCATATAAGCGAGACTATCACTTAATCCCTACAAGCGAAACCTATTGACACAGAAGCGAAACCTTCTACATACATGACATTCAAGCGAAACTACATTTAAAAAACATGTAATTGACTTTCTAGCTTCTAATTTGACCAATCTTGACCTAAGACTTGATGTCGACACAGTCAACAGATATTCCATGCATCAACAAACATCTAATGTGTGATTATTCAACATCGCATAATATCATCATACAATCTTTATATATTACAGTGTCAACACAACCCTGATCAATCAAGAATTAACATTACATAGTAACAAAACTGAGAGCAATTGCACTTACCGGAGATTCTATCGAACAGACAAACGATTCGAAAGGGGGGGTCTCCTGTCGCACATACGTAGGAAAGCAATAGGGTTTGTTCTTTGGTTTAGAGTTTTATCTCCAACTTTAGCAACTATTACGTAAACAATATATATTAAAGTTTGGGCGGTGGACATCTTTGACCGATCTGGGCTGCCCACACACTTGGGCTTCCATAACAATACTTGGGAAACAAGGCTTAACTATAAACACTTATGTATTGGTTTGGGGTTTGGGCTTAACACCTATGGGCCGATCTAAGTGTGAGAGGGTGTGTGAGGGGGGTGTGGCCATAGGCCCAATCATGCATAACTAGTACTCGGCCCAAACACATATGATTTCCGTTTAAGTGTAACAAGTAACAAACGTTCACCGCAACGTGTGGTAACACATCGAGTAAAAGGAAAATACAAGATTAAAAGTTACGAGGTTAGACGACGCTAACCTTGAAAGTTCGGGTTGTCACATCATCCCCAACTTGAAAGAAATTTCGTCCAGAAATTTGACAAGCAAGCACAACGAAGTGAAGTGATAAATCAAGATTGTTGCATATTTTCCCTAGGTGCTACAGCATCCCCAACTTGAAGAGGAATTTCGTCCCAAAATTCACCAGTTTTACCAGATTTAGGCTTGTCCTCAACAAAGAGTTGAGGATACTTAAGCTTCATCTGATCCTCACGCTCCCACGTGAACTCTGATCCACGTCTTGAGTTCCAACGAACTCTCACAATTGGGATACGACTGTGTTTACGCACCTTGACCTCCCGATCCATGATCTCTATAGGTTCTTCAACGAACTGTAACTTGTCGTCAATCCTTAGCTCTTGAAACGGCACAACCAGTGTTTCATCAGACAAACACTTCTTCAACTATGAGACATGAAAGACATCGTGAACATTACCCAACTCAGCAGGTAACTCGATCTTGTAAGCCACTTTACCGATCTGTTCCAAGATTTTAAATGGCCCAACATAACGTGGATTAAGCTTGCCACGTTTCCCAAAACGCACCACCCCCTTCCAGGGTGAAACCTTCAACATGACATGATCATTAACTTCGAATTCCAAAGGTTTCCTACGCTTGTCGGCGTAGCTTTTCTGACGATCACGAGCTGCTGCCATACGACTCCTGATCTGAACAATCTTTTCTGAAGTTTCAAGTACAAGCTCGGGACCTGTGATCTGGCTGTCACCCACCTCAGCCCAACAAAGAGGAGAACGGCATTTCCGTCCGTACAACGCTTCAAACGGAGCTGCCTGAATGCTAGTGTGATAACTGTTGTTGTAGGAGAACTCGATCAACGGCAGATGCTTCTCCCACCCTTTCCCAAAATCGATCACACATGCTCGCAGCATGTCTTCAAGTGTCTGAATAGTGCGCTCACTCTGTCCATCCGTCTGTGGGTGATAAGCAGTACTCATATCTAAACGTGAACCGAACGATTTATGCATCGACTGCCATAAATCAGATATGAAATGCGGATCATGATCAGAGATAATAGAAGGTTGGCGCTCCATGCCTAGAAACCACTTCTTTCAGATAAACAACAGCCAATTGAGAGAACTTATTTGTTTCTTTAATCGCTAGAAAATGTGCTAACTTCGTGAGACGGTCGACAATCACCCAAATAGTATGGTTTCTGGCCTGAGTTCTCGGTAGCCCTGTGAAAAAATCCATAGCAATCTGCTCCCATTTCCACATGGGTATCTTTGGCTGCTGAAGTAGACCCGAGGGTTTCTGATATTCCACCTTGCTTTAGCACAAGTCAAACATTTACTCACGTATGTCGCTATGTGAGCCTTCATCTTTGGCCACCAATACATGACCCTGAAATCCTGATACATTTTGTCTGAGCCCGGGTGAACAGAATATCGAGACTTGTGCGATTCGTCCATCATATGCTCTCGAAGATTACCATACAGAGGAACCCATACCCACTCCATAAAAGTTGCTTTTCCATGCCCCGCAAGTACTCAGCATCGATGTTCTCTTCTTTCAATGCCTCGATCTGAGCGGAACGAATCTGAGCAGGTAAACTGGAGTGAACAGTAAGCTGTAGAGCGCGAACACGCTTTGGCTTCGTCTCCTTTCGGCTAAGGGCATCAGCTACAACGTTGGCTTTACCCGGATGATACTTGATGGCACACTCATAATCGTTCAAAAGCTCTATCCAATGACACTGTCGCATATTCAATTCCTTCTGGTCTAAGATTTGCTGGAGACTTCTGTGACCGGTGTAGATGGTGCATTTGGTACCGTACAGATAATGCCTCCAAATCTTCTACGCAAAAACCACAGCTCCTAACTCCAAGTCGTGAGTCGTATAATTCTTCTTGTGTACCTTCAACTATCGAAAAGCATATGCTATCACCTTGTCGCGTCGCATCAATACGCAACCGAAACCCTGAATCGTTGCATCACAATAAACCACAAAATCCTTAGTACCCTCAGGTAGAGATAAAATCGGCGCGCTACGTAATTTCTGCTTCAAAAGTTGGAAAGCATCCTCCTGCTTCGTTCCCCAAGAATAAACTACGTTCTTCTGTGTCAAAGAGGTAAGAGGTTGAGCAATCTTCGAGAAATCCTGAATAAACCGACGATAGTACCCTGCAAGACCAAGAAATTGTCGCACCTTCGAAGGATTCTTCGGTGCCGCCCAACTCCTAATAGCATCAATCTTATCAGGTTCCACGTGTATCCCCTTTTCGTTGACAATATGCCCAAGAAAGTGTACTTCTCGAATCCATAAATCACACTTAGAAAACTTCGCGTAAAGTTGCTCCTTCCTCAGGAGCTCCAAGATAAGACGTAGATGTCGCTCATGGCCCTCCTCGCTCTTAGAGTAGATCAAGATGTTGTCGATGAAAACAATAACAAAGTCGTCAAGATACGGTTTGCACATGCGGTTCATGAGATCCATGAAGACCGCTGGTGCGTTAGTCATCCCAAACGGCATAACCAAAAACTCATAGTGGCCATACCGTGTTCGAAAGGTCGTTCTGGGCACATCCTCCTGGCGGACTCGTACCTGATGATAACCCTACCTTAAGTCGATCTTGGAATAAAAACTTGACCCTTACAGCTGGTCAAACAGGTCGTCGATACGGGGTAAAGGATAACGGTTCTTGACCGTCACCTTGTTAAGCTCGCGATAATCTTTACACATCCGAAAGGTCCCATCCTTCTTCTTCACAAACAGTACAGGTGCTCCCCAAGGCGAAGAGCTAGGTCGGATAAAACCCCTATCCAACAGCTCTTGGAGTTGATTCAACAACTCCTGTAACTCTCCTGGCGCAAGACGATAAGGAGCACAAGCAATCGGGGCTGCTCCTTGCATAAAGTCGATCTGAAATTCCACCTGACGGTGTGGAGGTAAACCAGGGAGTTCTTCAGGAAACACATCAGGAAACTCACGAACAACTGGAAAATCCTCGATCCTTCTCTCATCAGACTGCGAGTCAGTAACAAGTGCTAAAATAGCAGGGTAGCTCTTACGCAGATACTTCTGAGCCTTCATCGCCAAGATAATACCAACCATTGCACCACTATGATGACCCTGAACCGATAAAGATTCTCCGCTAGGGAGAGGAATACGCACGATTTTCTCCTTGCAGAGAATTTCTGCTTGATGCTTGGACAACCAATCCATGCCAATGACCACATCAAAACTTCCAAGAGTAACAGGGAGTAGGTCAATGTCAAATACTTGACCCATGAGATCAAGTTTACAACCAAACAGAACATGAGAAGCCTCTATCAATTTACCATCAGCTAATTCCACTACATGCTTATTTACAAGAGTGTGGGAGTCAACCCTAACTGACGACTGAACTCCAAGGACACATAACTCCAATTGGCACCAGAGTCAAATAAAACAGAAGAAAATAAATCATTTATCGAAAACATACCAGTCACTACATTGCCATCACTCCTGGCTTCCCCAGCTCCAATAGTGAACACCCTCCCGTGCGCACCATTTCCCCCATTGCCCCCATTGTTGTTGTTCCTGTTGGTATTGTTCTCAGCGTTGTTGTTGTTATTGGCATTCTGATTCAGCTGAGGGCAATCCCGCTTGATGTGGCCCTCGTCCTCGCACTGGAAACACCCTTTCTTAAAACCCTGATTCTGCGGAGGTTGTTGCCTTTGCTGTCGCTGGTGCTGCTGATTCTGTTGTTGCTGCTGTTTCGGCTGTGGGGCTCTACAGTCTTTGGACTCATGGCCCACCTTCTCGCATCTACGACAAGTTCGAACACACTGTCCATAATGATGATAACCACACTTGTTGCATTGTGGCTTCTTTCCAACATAAGAACCCTAATTCTTGTTGCTGCCCTGTCCTTGATTAACTGAAGAAGACTGACTGAAATTGCGGTTGTTGCTGTTATCAGGCCTTTTCTGAGATTGACTGGCACTAGTTGCTTTGTCAGTATCGTTCCACTTGCGCTTGTTATCACTGGCTGGTGTGGTAGTTGTAGCAGTTGAGGTAGTAGTAGAAACTCGTGGCGGCAAGTTGTCACGTTCGACCTCTTGCTCAGTAATCTTATGTGCCAAACGGACGATACGGGGCAGATTATCTAGGTTTGCAGTAGTAACGTACCCCTTAACAACTGGTGCTAAGCCCTTGAGATACAACTCGATTCACAGATGTGGGGGTCGAGACAGGTTAGGGCACAAAGTTGCTAAATCATTAGACCTCCTCGTAAATGCTTCTATCTCAGATCCCTCCATTTTCAGATTATAGTACTCGTTCTCCAGTTTCTGAACCTCATCTCGAGGATAATACTCCTCCCTCATCAACTCCTTAAATTCATCCCAAGTGGTGGCATTTGCCATTTCGATACCCAACATCTGAACCTAGGTATTCCACCATGTCAGGGCACCATCCTCGAGTGTGCCTATAGCATACTTCACTCTGTCCCCAGCAGGACAGTTACACATCGCAAATACCGATTCTGCCTTCTCAAACCATTGTAGGAGTCCTACAGCCCCTTCAGTCCCATTGAAGATATGTGGCTTACAATCCATGAATATCTTGAACGTATAAGCGGGTGGAGCAGGTGGATTGTTTTGATTCGTAGGTTGACCTAAAATGAAAGAACATACAACGCACAGGTAAGATTCAAGTATACGACACAAGGATAGAGAGTAATTGGCACATATCGTACCAGCCTGGTAAGTCGCTAGGGTTTCAGCTACACGAGTGTGGATCAAGTTGGTTAATTCGGCCTGCGTCATAGCAATGTGGCCACGTCCACCACCTCGGCCTCCTCCACGTCCACTCATGATTCTATATTAAGAGAAGGGAACTATCTTAAGAGTTGAAATGAGGCAAAAGTCAAGTATCACGTTGAAATCTACAAACTACCAAGTTTACACACAATAGGGCAAAACCCTTCTCACGCTCGTTAAGCCTCACTGGAACTTACATGCACCTTATGTTATTATTATGTGTGCACCCATAATAATAAGGCAATTTGCATGCTCATCTCTGTGCCTCTTAACTTGTGCTAAAAGTTTCCCCCGCATTCAAATAGCAAAGCAGTGGGTACTACAGGATTATGATTCACAAAAGTCGAAGAGTATTGTTACTTTATCAAATCACCATGACATCTAGTATGTCGTTTCATGTAAGTTGTGAGTGTGCGATTACTAAACAAGTGATGCACAATGTGTGATTATTCAACATCGCATAATATCATCATACAATCTTTATATATTAAAGTGTGAACACAACCCTGATCAATCAAGAATTAACGTTACATAGTAACAAAACTGAGAGCAATTGCACTTACCAGAGATTCTATTGAACAGACAAACGATTCGAAAGGGGGGGGAGGGTCTCATGTCGCACGTATGTAGGAAAGCAATAGGGTTTGTTCTTTGGTTTAGAGTTTTATCTCCAACTTTAGCAACTATTACGTAAACAATATATATATTAAAGTTTGGGCGGTGGACATCTTTGACCGATCTGGGCTGCGCACACACTTGGGCTTCCGTAACAATACTTGGGAAACAAGGCTTAACCATAAACACTTATGTATTGGTTTGGGGTTTAGGCTTAACACCTATGAGCCGATCTAAGTGTGAGAGGGTGTGTGAGGGGGGTGCGGCCATAGGCCCAATCATGCATAACTAGTACTCGGCCAAAACACATATGATTTTCGTTTACGTTTAAGTGTAACAAGTAACAAACGTTCACCGCAACGTGTGGTAACACATCGCGTAAAAGGAAAATACAAGACTAAAAGTTACGAGGTAAGACGACACTAACCTTGAAAGTTCGGGTTGTCACATAATCAACGTGGTAATCAGTAGGTATAGTCACACGGGACTATAACCATCGTGATTACGCTCACGTTGCAAAGTTCAAACGAACTTTGTGTTAACCAAAGACTGGTCAAAGTAGAAAGTCAAACACTGTTTGACTTTCACGCTTGAAAAGCAATAAAAGCATGAAAGAAGCTTATAAAGGGTCCAAGCTAGGGAGATCTTGATCCAAAACACTCAGGTATGAAGTTTTAGAACTTCAACTTAGAGTTATTCAGATCAAGTGTGTAGAAAATGGAATGAGAGCTTAGGTATATATAGTTTTCGGTAAACCGTTAGGATCATTTCTCGCATTTCATTCTTCGATCTTGACCCTCCAAGTGGGCACAAGGTTTTCAAATACCATGGGACATGAATTACCATCAAAAACAAGCATATGGTATTCCAAATCAGGGGTTAAAAACCATCAAAACCAGCTCAAAGTCCGGATTCAATGTTTCTGTGCTGTAAGTCAGTCGTGCCCCGCGTAATATAGCTCCTCAACTTACGCGCCTCGCGAGGGAAGTATGGCAGATTGACACTCTTTGCCCCTGCAAGCCCAAAACTTGGTTTTCGATGCATTTTTGACAAGTTTAAGCCACGTTAACCCCATTTCTAGGCTCTAAAATGAAGTTAAAGTATAGGGAACTTAAAATATGCTCAAAAACATCTCGGATGTCAGTTCGTTTGGTCGTACGGTTGCGTTATTCGGTTAATTACGACGGAAATCGTAACGAACGCGTGTACGATCCAAATTACGCGACGAATGGAGTTTTTGCGTTCCAATCACCAAAAATAAAATATTTTAATGATTACAAAAATTTTTGGATGTCCTGATATATTCAGAACGTAAGATATGCGCGAAAATGCAAACTTATGCACTTTTTGATTCTTTTAGTCCCTATTGATCAAATAAGTTTATTTTAGCACACCGAACCCCTCGGAGCCTATTTCTAAGCTATGTAAAGGATATTTAGGGTATGTTTAACTTATGATCATGTTCCGGAATGTTCGTTACTATACAAATTGGTATAGTTTCGTAGTTTGACACAAATAGTCCCTGCGATCAAACAAACTTGATTTTGACACACCAACCATCCAAAACTTATTTCTAAGTTATGTGAAGGTTATTTAAGGTATGTTAAGCCTATTTCACTATTCCGGAGTGTTTGTCGCGTTAAACTGACTGCGTTTACGCACCAGTTTGCGTATAACTTTCTAGAAAGCGATTTAAAGCTTGAAATCGGACTCGATTCAAATCGTAAAATCATCAAACACAAATACACACATAATAACACCAAAACACATTGTTTTATTAATAATTGACATTGTTTTACATTGTACATCGATTACAGAGCATAGTTGTCACAAGGATAAATGATCGTTTCACCTAAATCATGTTCAAGTGATGGACTTGAAAGGGATGATGTTATTGAATGGCACTTCATCATACGTATTAGGGGTAGTAAACCATTGTTAGGCGGTATTTGCTACTTGCATCAATCTTCTATGTATCTTGTGCAAGTGGGAGATTGTTGGATTCGGTATCCCCAAGACACATATTAAATTGATGTGGCTAGTATGTTATGATCCAAGTCGGGTCATACCCAATAACAAGCTAGACAAACACCTATAATATTTATTTTATGATAAGATCAAACAAATAAATATTAACACTTAGAACATTTAGAAATTGGTTTTCTAAATAATTGCACTTGAGAAACTAATAAATTATATGGATAATTTATTTTGTGAGAATATTTTATCTTGTTATTTAATGGATTAAATAACATTATAAATGGTTGTGAAAAGTTGCATAAGTCTTGTAACATGTTATGTTACATTTTATAAAAGTTATAAATAAATACAAGACTTAAAATTAAAGGAAAAATTTTGAAATATTTGGGTGGGAAAGGCCCTAAGTGGCCGGCCCCTATTGGGTTCCCAAGGTGGGTTTTCACCACTTCCTATACATGCAACACATCTCTTCCAAGAATCACACTTCAATGCTTATTCCCTCACCCACTTTCTCTTATTAAGTTTCTTGTGCAAAAACTCTCCTTTTCTCTCTATGATTTTCAGTCAAGGAGGAGGATCCAAGAGAGTTTTATAAGTGAAAATCCTAGCAAAATTAAGGTGTTTGTTGGAGGCTTGGGGTATACTTGCTTGAGGTCTTCTTGCTTGGAGGCTACCATCAAGAAACATCATCTTCTTCAAGACTTCTTGCACTTTGAAAGGTAGTTTCATAAAACAACCTATGGTTGTGTTTTGATAGCATGCATGTTCATATATGGATTCAGTTTATTGGGTTTTACATATAAACGGAGTTTTATATCTAGTAACTAGCATGATTTATGTTGGTGCATGTTTTGTGACAACAGCTTAATAGTTTGTTTATTTAGTCTTTGGATATTTTATAATGGGCTTAGCATATTGGTTAGGGAGTTAATTAGTGTAATGGGCTAGGAGAATGGCCAAGCCCAGACCAAAGCCCAGTATGCAAACATGGTTGTCCTATATAAACAACATGATGCATTAGGGTTTAGGTTAGACACCTGGAGGAAAGTTTGTGAGGAGTGCGAAATCTATAGAGAGTGGCTAGCAGATTTTGAATGGTCTTTAATTGATTGTAAACCTTGTGTCGGATAATCAATAGAAGACCGGATTGAAAGTGATTATTTCGTGTTCGTCATCTTTATTCTTGTTTCTGTTTGTTCGATTGATCAAGGGGATTCCGCACCCTTGGTTGATTATCAATCTCGTTATGATCCAAGGGATAGGGACCTACAATTGGTATCAGAGCTTTTGCTCTTAGTTGTTTGGTTCGAGATTGATACGGATTCAAGATTTTCGAAGAAAAGGTGTTGTTTTAACTGTTTTGATTCGTTTTGATTCTGTTCGAGTGTTTGGGTCATTTTGTTTTTTCCGGAAATTCATCAAGTTCGTCGCGTTATTCATCTGGTTCATTGTTTTTTCTGTGAAAAATCACTATATTTTGCTTCAAAGATCTGTTTGATAAAGTGTTTCGAAAAAATAAAATTAATTCATTTTAAAATCTTAAACATTTTGCAATATCTTAACTTTTAAAAAGATTTAAAAAAATCCTCAATTTTAGGAAACTTGAAGCATCTGCACGTGCATAGTTTTTGGAAAGTTGAAACAGGCACAAAATTCCGAGTCATATTGTCAGTTACAAAAGATTTTGAATTGGAGATCTCGAGTCATCATTCACAGGTTTCGAGTTCCACACTTCACATCTCTTTCGAGTCGCAATAAACAACCATCACACATCCTGTTTTGAATCATCATCTGCTCCGAGTGTCATTCACTGTTCTGAGTCACAAAACAGAGGTCTCGAGTCATCATCTTTTAACGGTCTCGAGTCAGTCACAAGGTCTCGAGTTCACAGCCTTTTCATCACAGGTCGCAATCAACCACATCCTATTTCGAGTTGTTCGGTCTCATCACGGTTTCGAGTCCGAGTCGCAACCTCCACGGTTCCGAGTCACAATCAACTCAAAGGTCTCGAGTCATCCACATCCACGGTTTCGAGTTTCACAATTATAAGGTCTCGAGTGAGAGTTTCTGATTTCGAGTTAAGAGTCGCAACCGCTCATCTCCGTCAACAACATTTCAGTCGCAATCTCCATCTCGAGTCAATCGATTTCGAGATTCCGAGTTGACGAGTCGAAACCTTCTGAGTCGCAACCAAGGTTTCGAGTATTGTTTCTTGAGGTTCCGAGTCTGAATTCACGTCGCTTCATAACGGTTTCGAGTTGCTTGTTTTCCGGTCAACTTTTTCATCTCCGGCCACACCATAATCACCTGCAAGATCAAAGTCATCTTGGCGGCAGTCTGTTGTTTTGAAATTAGGGTTTCGAGGTTGTTGATCGAAGAAGACGACAAGACTTCGTTAATTTGAAATTGACTTTAGAATTCTATTTATATAATATTTAAAATATAAATAATTATTAGGTAATCATTAAACATTTATTAATAATAATATATTAAATAATAATAATAATAAGTTTTACTAAAAAAAATAAAATAAAATAAATAAATAAATAAAAGGAGAGATTTGTTTGGTTGTTGAAAAAGTTTGAAAGGTTTTAAGGTGCGGTTCGAAAGTTGTTTCGTGCGTGTTACTAGGTGTTTGAGTTAGAAAATTTTCTATACGGTTACGGTCAAAGCTTGACAAGGACCAGCAATCGAGTTAGATTTGGATTTTGACACAGGTTACCAAAGTCCATTTAAACTTCTACGCTGCGTGATGTCCAAAATGGATAAGGTTAGGGAGACTGTTAAGAATTGGCAGGGAGACTGTTAAGAATTGGCCAAAGCTTACAAACGTCAAAGAATACACTAACTGGAAAGAGAAGTTTGAGTTGTTTATGAAAAGTGAGGATACCAGAATGTGGTATTGTATGATTGATGGATATGTTGCACCTACACGTCGTGTTGAAGGAAGGGTTAAAGTTATTTCTTATGACAACATGGATGAATCGGAGAAACTTATGGTTGATGCTGAGAAGAAAGCTTTAGTAGTGATAAAGATGTCCTTGCCTGAGAGCGTTAAATATACTCTTAAGAACTATGGGAATTCTAGAGATCTATGGGAAGCTTTGGAAAAACGTTATCAGATCTCGTCAAAAGTGAATACTTGTGATCAAGCATTGGTTGCTGAGTTTGCAGATGTGAAGATAGGAGAAGTAGCCGCTGAGGTTGAAAAGATGAAAGCTGATAAGGAAACTGCTGAGAAGAAGGCTGCAGAAGTTTCAAAGTGCATGAATGGTGTAAATGAACTTACAGCAGAGGTGAAGGTATCATCAGAATTTGTAACTCATATGTGTCATAATTGCACTGAACTACAGGGTAAAGTTGACAGACTATCGGAGCAAAACAAAATTCAGTTAGCTAATTGCAAAAATTAAAAGAGACAAATGTTCTTTTGATTAAACGAGAGTCAGATTGTTTAAATAAACTCAAATCAAATGAACAGGAAATTAGCAGTTTAACAAGCAAAGTCAATGAACTGTTACAGGTCATTGATTTAGCTCGGGAAACTGTGAAAGAAAAGACTAACGAGCTTTCAGAAAAGTGCACAGAATTGGCTGATGCTCAAGCCAAAATTGTTGAACTTCAGGGGAAGTTACACAATTTTGAGAATTCTTCGTTAGTCAGAACTCAAATTCAAAAAGGTTTAAAAAGGAGTAATGATAAAACAGGGGTGGGGTATACAAAAGCTTCATCTTCTGGAAATCAAGACTACTCATTTTACCAACTGAAGATGAGCTAACTGATTTTGTAACCACTGCACAAGTAGTAGTGGATCCGATAGCTGTGGACTTGCCAAATAGTCCAGTTTCTTTGAAAGAATCTGTTGGGTCTAACAGTACACCTCATAAACTGGATGAGGATACTGAAGGCAAAAAGGCCAACACATTTAAAAGGGGATCAAATAAAAAGAAAACTTATAAGAAAAGATCCAGTTTTAAATGTCACAACAATGGGCATGTGGCGAGTTGTTGTCCTTTGAAGAAAGGTAAACAAAAGGTTGATGAGGTTAAGGATGGGAATCAGGTTGGGTCAAGTAACAGTGTAAAAACTAGTTGTCAAACAAAGAAACCTGAATCTCAATCAAAACCCTCAACTTCGAAAAGATTTAATAGACCAAGAAGTATTTCTCCACAATTTAGTCAATATAATGGTAAATCAAATCGTTTTCAAAGTCAAAATAAAAATTTTGGATATCAAAATCGATACCAGAATTCTGGAAATCGAAATTTTCAAGGAAGAAACGGACATAGGGGTTTTAGTAACTCAAATGTTCAACAACATCCGAAATTTTTTCAAAATTCATGGCATGAGAATCAGAGACGAAGGTATCAAGGTAATAATTTTCAAAGGTCGGGAAATACGAGAGTTTATTGGAACTCTCGCAATCAAAGACCTAGTGGAAATTATCAATCTTGTTCTACAACGGGTAAGCAATCCAAGACTCCAATGAGGAGTGATGGATATTGGATGGATGTTCCTGTATTGGATGAATTTGAAAACCCAAGACCATCAGGGCTTGGGTTCTCAAAACTAACTGAGTTGTTGAGTGAACGCAGGATGACCAAGAAGGACTGTTGATGTGTTCGACAGTGGTTATTCCTGTACAGCATCTGAGGTGAATACTCGGTTAACATGGGTAACGAACTATTTACTTTTGTGATTGTTTTGATGTGTTAAACGTGAAAAACTTTTGTCAGATTTAAAGTGGGGAGTCTGTTTGTGTTTTAAAATTTGTGTTTTTAAAACTTACTCCATAAAAACAAAAATTTAGGGGGAGAAATTCCTCTAAGCCAAAAAGAGTTTAGATAGTGCGTGTGTTTAGGGGAGTAAGTTATAAAATTTTAAAAATCCAAAAACATTGAAAAATCAAAAACATAAAAAATAGAAAATCAAAAATGAGTTTTCACTGTGTGAAAAAGAAGAAATGATAGTACATCAGCAAGTTAGACTGTCACACTGAAACTGAATTAAATTGCTTAAGTGTGATAGCAGCTTCATCATATGATGTATCAGTAGGCAAAAAGCATGAAATAATCAACTTACCAAAGTGATATAAACCTAAATGCACTGAGTATGAGTGGGGAACACATCAGTGGTGTATGGTTTAATGACCTTAATTCTTGCGTTGATAGATTGCCAAAATCTGAAGTTTTGGGTCTTTATACTGTTATTTCATCCGGGGATATCAGGGGTGTTCTTCTGCTGCATCCAGATACATGCTGACCTAGACACACCTAGGATATCTTAAAAGAGCTAAAAATGCCAAAACCCTGAAAATGAAAAAGCTCTCATATAGAGTCATTCAATAAGTGCAAAATGCACAATTCGTACCAAAAATGGTATCTGTCTTAGCCCTCGATAAGATATTTTGGTCTCTCTGCTGTACGGAAGTACTGACCTGTTCACCAATTATCTATCGTTGAAAAACAAAACGGATGAATTCAGTATACTCACCTACTACGATGAATCTTTGTGCATACCTTGATCGCGGGGGTACATCCTGAAGTGGGACACGCTCGTATTTTGGTATAATAATATTACCTTAACGTATCATATGGTAAAGGTACTTGAAATGTTCATGCATTTTGTTTAAGTGGACAAACATACTGGTAATCGTCTTGAACTGCTTTTCACGAAAATTACCTAAAGAATTATCTAATGGTGTGAAACAGTTTGATTATGCTGATATGATCTTCTTACCGGTGATTCTCACAAAAAAAGAAGTATTGTAAATATTTGTGAGTTCAGTTTAGTTTGTTTAGTTTGTTTTGAAAAGTATCAAAAATACCAAAAATATTTCCTTTTTAAAAGATCTCCCATTTTGAACTGACGAGTAGTTGTTTTTGCTTGATAAGATAAAAAATTGGTTTATCTTTAAATGTGAAAAAGGCTAATGGTTTTTCGAGATACTTGCTTGTGTTTCTAAACAGATTGATGCAATTATCAAAATGAAGTGCAGAATTCAAGTAAAGTGCAGATTGAGAGTGAAGTGAAGATGTGTGAAGATGCATGGTAGGATCCTTCTACTACATTGCAGAAAGAGAAAGAGAAAGAGTTGAAGATACTTGCTTAACCAAAGATTGCTAGTTCGCTGATCTACAACGAATGAAAGTTTTGGAGATTGGAAGCATCAGCTAAGGGGGAGTTTGGAACCTCAGCTATCCAAAGACCAAAAGACTGCAAGATGTTTGAAGACAAAGTTACACTATGAAGCTATTGTCAAGGGGGAGTTTGTTGGTGCATGTTTTGTGACAACAGCTTAATAGTTTGTTTATTTAGTCTTTGGATATTTTGTAATGGGCTTAGCATATTGGTTAGTGAGTTAATTAGTGTAATGGGCTAGGAGAATGGCCAAGCCCAGACCAAAGCCCAGTATGCAAACATGGTTGTCCTATATAAACAACATGATGCATTAGGGTTTAGGTTAGACACCTGGAGGAAAGTTTGTGAGGAGTGCGAAATCTATAGAGAGTGGCTAGGAGATTTCGAATGGTCTTTAATTGATTGTAAACCTTGTGTTGGATAATCAATAGAAGACCGGATTGAAAGTGATTGTTTCGTGTTCGTCATCTTTATTCCTGTTTCTGTTTGTTCGATTGATCAAGGGGATTCCGCACCCTTGGTTGATTATCAATCTCGTTACGATCCAAGGGATAGGGACCTACAATTTAAATAATTCTTCCACTCTGTTCATGGTTTTTGTCAACAAGAAGGAAAAGATTTCACCGAAGTCTATGCTCCCGTCGCTAGATTAGAAGCGATTCGAATCTTTTTGGCGTTTGCATCTTGGAAAGGATTTAAAGTCTATCAATTAGATGTATGGTAAGGTGAAAGAGAAGGTGTAAGTTGGCCAGCCATAGGGGTTCGTCGATCCGATACACAAAGACAAGGTATACCTACTGCATAAGGTGTTGTACAGATTACATCAAACCCCAAGAGCCTGGTATGAGACGCTTTCTCAGCATCTCCTGGACAACGGCTTCATCAGAGGAACAGTAGACAGCATCCTCTGTACGCGAGTAGTGGACAGACACATCTTAATTGTACAAATCTATGTGGATGATATCATATTCGATTCAACGAATGACGCCTTGTGCAAAGATTTTGAAAGAGTCATGAAGAAAAAGTTTGAAATGAGTTCTATGGGGGAGATGAAGTTCTTTCTAGGACTTCATGTCGACCAATTACCTGATGGGATCTTCATACATTAGACGAAGTATGTGAATGATGTCTTGGAGAAATTCAATATGTCTAACACATCACGAATGTCTACCCCATTGGCTCAAAATCACGGCATCGGACCAGATCCAACAGCAAAGAAGATTGACAAAACTCTCTATCGTTCGATGATTGGCTCTTTGGTGTATTTGACAACATCACGACCGGATATGAGATATCCAACATGCCTCTGCGCATGCTATCAGTCAAGTCCTAGAGTATACCACTTAATTATCGTTAAGAGGATCCTTCGATACCTTAAGGGTTGTCCAAGCACCGACTTGTGGTACCCTCGCACCCAAGACTTCAATCATGCAGGCCATTTAGACTCTGACTTTGTGTCACACCCTGACTTTTGCGGAAGTGTGATTATGTGTGACTTGCTTAATATCATTGCATTCAACCATAACAAACAACTATATGATAAAACACAAGATGTTCATCCATTGATTAAGTTTAAAACATCACAAACAACATTGTCTTAAAATCCAAACACAGACATCAAATCCAAATTATAAACCATGCAAATTGTTTTAGAGTTCCAAAAAGGACTCGACAAAAGACACTAATAAAAAAACTAGGCTTTGAACTATGTATCTTATCTAGGATAAGATGCACAATCCAAACCCTTAGACACCGGATGACATCTTTTATTTCCAACATCACTTGAAACTTCCAAACGCACGCCAGATCCACATTCAATTTCCTGAAATACATGTAGTTTGAAAACATCAACAAAAGTTGACCGAGCTCATGTGTTTTGTATGTGTGCACTAATAAATCTTTGTAATCATTGTAAGTATGTATGTTTTGTAAACCCGGTATGAAAGCAAACAAGGAAAACAGATCATTAATGGTTTGCAAGACCATTAACATGTGTGACGTGATGCAGGAAGGCTCAAACCAAGCAGATTTTGCACCGGGCCTCCGGCTCTAAGACATAGTCACCTCATGGGCCAAACCCCGGTCCACATGGGTGTGGGCTCGCTACACCCAAATAGATCTATCACTCTTGTCCCTCGGTTCTACTACGAGGATTAATGGTCTTAAGCGTTGTACCCACAATCACATGATCTAGCAGTACCTTTCCTTAGCTAACCATACCACATATAAACATTTCTAAACAGTTTGTAACATGTACTTCACCCCCGAAGTTATAAAATTGAAAACAGTTAAAAGAAAAGGGGGACATGAACTCACAGTTTTGCGTTCTTCAATCCGACGTAACTCAAGTTGCTACTAGTGTACACGACTACCTATAAACGTACTACGGTCTATTAGACGAGCGGATCGTGCCTTGACTTAGTATTAATTAGTGTTTTTGAGTTACGTTTCTTTGTGCCCTTAATATTATTCCAAGTTATATATTTATTTGTTAAAATAATAAATATTTTAAATTAAATTATATTTATTAAATTTTGGAATAATAGTTAAAATAATATATTTTAACTTGTTACATTTTATATATTTATTCATGTATATCTTTCCCAAGGATGGGTGTATTTATGTTTGTATTCTAATTCTTGTATATTTTTGCCAAGTATCGATGGCGTATTCCGGTGTATATTTATACGTATGAGAATACGTATTTTCTTGTAATTGTTAAGTATTCTTATACTTAATTTTTGTATTAACTTTTCCGGAATAATATTTCTAATAAAAATTCATCAATATATATTCTCAAATATATATATTTAAGAGATATTACACAGAAAAATTACTTATAATTTTTCCTTGGCAAACATATTTATAAATTTCATATATGTCTCAAAAATAATATATTTTCAAGTTTATCTTGGAAATTATATATAAACTTATTTTTCACCCAAAAACAATGTATTTCATGTTTATTTAAGAAAATATATATTTTCTCCAAAAATAATATATCTTCTAACAATTCCAATAAAATATATATATTTTTACCTACCAAAAATAATATATTTTCTCCTTGTAAAAAATATGACATATTTTGTAATAATTGTAAAAATCATATTTTTGATTCTCTTATGTCCAAAATATTAATTACCAAAATATACTTATGAATAAAATTTCCGGAATATTTTTGTGAGTTATATTCCATTGTTCGGTTTCTCCAATATTGTGTGTATAATTCATATATTCATTCTCTTGGAATTTTGGTAATATTTCGGATTGTAATTTTTGGTATTTTGTTGAGTTATATTATTTCAAGTCCTAAAATAATATAACTAATACACATAATATACAAATAATCATACACATGGTGAATTCTAAATATATATTTTCCTAAATACATATTTAGTTACTTTTATTTACAAAAACCAACCCCAATATTTATAAATTTTGTAAAAAAAATATGCCGAACTTTATATGAAAATTCATGGTTAAAAATATACTTGTAAATATTTGTTTAAAAATATTTTTCTAAGTGTTTAATTTCCAGAAAAAATTTGCCATAGTTTCCGCTAAAAATGGAGGTTTTCATGCTTTCAAAGCATATCATTTTCTTTTTTAAATCAACACAATCAACAACAAATCAATCTACACTAACCAATTTGCCAAAATCAAGCATAAACTACTACCTCATGAACTTGAAAATTTACAAAAATGTGTAGTAATTTACTAGTATGTTTAGTAAGCTTAGTTACCCTTTAAAGTGTGGTTGTTTATTTAAAAACTTCATTTTTGAAGAAATTAGATCTTCACAACTTGTAAATCATTTTTCTAAAAATGTTTCTTCTTGAGTTTTTCTTGTTACATATATATTTCTATACTTGTTTAACCACTAAAAATGTGGTTAATTCCTTTAAGAACCAAGACTAAGTAAACTTTGTATTTTTAACTTGATTTCTTGAAAAATCATTCTTGAAATCATATATTTACAAGACTTTATACTTACTTTGTTCATCACTTTACAAGAAAAACCATTCATACTTTCAAGTTCATGATTTACATATGGTTGATTACTTTGATCTTTAACATAATCATCCTCTCATCTTACTAGATTATGTCTTTAATCACTATCTAGCAAGATCACATGATGATCTACATCAATAACATGAGCAATCAACAATCAACAAGCAACACATAAACATCATGATTTCTTATGTATTTAGTCTTATGTTCAAGTTTCATGTTCAAGATTGTCACACCCCAAAATCCACCTGCGGAGTACTATCGCTTGGAGGAGTGACTGACCAGGATCCAGCCACCAATCATATTGAACAAGCATATAAGTAGTTATAAAGTCTAACCAATACAATTGGTGTTCAATCAAAACATAGTTCAAGTTGCAAGCGGAAGCATAAGTCTTAAAATTTAAAACATAAGTTCAATTGTTCTCAAGTTTAACATGGCACGCAGCTATCCATGTCCCACAACGACTCTCCTCCATGCAAGCTCCAGCTAAGTACCTATGGTCCTGCAAAGCATGTAGTAACGAGTCAACAACTAGTTGAGTGAGTTCACGGTTGGGTGTTCGTTTTTTAAGTTGTTTCGAAAATAGTTTCCTTTATCTGGCATCCTGCCGTGGGGGTTACCCCATAGTTGAAAACGTGACTTGTTTATTCCCGGTTACTCTGGCATTCCCGCCGTGGGGGCTACCCCGTGTTAGTTATCTGGCATTTCGGCCGTGGGGGCTACCCCATGTATACACTAGACTCGTTACCATATCGACTGCTGACTGTAATCATGTTTATGTGCCCTGAAACTGTCAATGTCTATCATCATTGACGTGCCCCAGATTCATTAGTTCACGCCCGTCCTCTGCGGCACGGTGTGAGGTTTGTCAGACCTAAATAGCGCTATCCAACTAATGACCTGCTCGCCATTGGCCCGGCGATTAAGTCGATATAAAAGGAGGGACTTCGTGATAGAGTTTTGGTCTAGTACGAGTTATCTGTCCGTGAGGACGAGGAATTACATTCCTGAACCACTGCTGTCCTACCCAAGGAGGACGAGGAATCTACGTTCCTTAACCCCATTCCCAACCCAGGGAATCCCATGCTTTGTAGAGGGTGTGAACTCACCTTGGTTTGCTCGGCAGATACACAGAAAAGTCAATCAAGTTGTAAGTGGTCAACTATGTCCTAACATAGATACCATTCAAGTCAGGTTCGTATCCGAGCAGTGCACGTATGTTCTACACGTCTACTAGAAGGTCACATATAGGTATCATTCATGGCATACACGTATAAGCATAGCGGTTTACAATAATACCTACGAGTTGAACAGTGGCATGTACACAAGTAGCAAAGCCCAAAGACCCGGCCCAATCTTAAGCCCGTAGCAATGCAAGTCCCAACAGTGCATGACATACACAATTAGCAATACACAGAAAAACCCATACAATCGGCCCATTAACATAGGCCCGCAACTATGCAAGTCCAGTCCAGCGAGTGTGCGTGCATGGTCTCGGGTCGAGACTGTGCGATCTCGAATCGAGACTATGCGATCTCAGTTAAAGCCTACGAGTTCTCGAGTCATGCATGACTAGTCGAGACTAGGTGATCTCGAGTCGCAACCGGACCCGCAACCGAGGTCTCGAGTCATGTTGTTTGTGGGCTGATGAAGCATGGTCTCGAGTCGAGACTAGAGGTTCTCGACTCGCAACATTGTGTCGGAACCGTGATCTCGAGTTGACATATGGTGGTCTCGAGTCGAGACCGATGGTCTCGGCTGGACATCCGCTGATTTCCTGACATATGTACTAAACCAATAGAATTTCATGTTCATGAGATAATGTAGTATCCAATTACATTGCACTAACATGTCTCCTTGTCTAACCTTAACCGAAATGGATCAAACATACTAATTTTCAAATATTCAAGACATCTTCATATCACATTCATGTTGTTCTTCATATATTCAAGTAGTTCATCATGATTATTCAAACTTTTTCATCATATTTTAGGGTTCTTTTAGCATTAATCTAGTCATAACATGAATAACCATCAAAACACTTAAACATAACACCTCAAACTCGGCTCTATACTAATCCGATTACATGACATATGCAAACCGGTTTCATGAACATCAACAATGAGTGGTTTAAATCACATTTGGTACAAGATATTACTAACGCATCATGCAATATATATCTGAAATCGAGACATGTTAACCGATTATCATCATTATACACATTAAGAACATCATACACATTAAGAACGTCATAAAACACCAACATCAACAATAAACATCATAAAACACTAACACCAACAATAAACATCATAAAGACACTAACACCAACAATAAACATCATAAAGACACTAACACCAACAATAAACATCATAAAGACACTAACCGGTTGATGGTTTTCAAAGGTGTGTATGAAGCTTCCAAATGGGTGTGTGTGTGTGTGCCGATCCAAGAGCTCCTTATGGTTGTCGTTTGAATCCGAGAATGAAGGAGAAGGATGTTGTGGCTTAGGGTTTTAGTGAGGGAGAATGGAGAGTGTGTGTGTAGAGGAGTATGTGTGTTGTTTGTCCAAAAATGACAAGTGTGGCTATCACTAAGGATTATATACTTGCTCCACAATGGTGCACCCTAATGGGTTTTCGGATGGATCAAATGGCCCAACCGGCCCAACAGTTACTGTTCACTCAAGACCTCATGGTCTCGAGTCGGGTTCTCGGTTCTCGGCTCACTTACACATATATATATACATACTATACATACAAGCACACGCACAAAATCACATAAAAGGTTCACCTTTATCATTAAGTTAACAAGTTAGCTAGTCATATAACGTTCAAACATGTAACATCAAGACACAACGAAAGGTTCTAAGTTTCGAGTTGTCACATCATCCCCAAGTTGAAAGAAATTTCGTCCCGAAATTTGGTAAGCACTCACTGAGGAAGCTAGTTAAGTTGTATGGTTTTCCCGGTTTTCCTGGGGTGTCACATCCTCCCCCCGTTGATCTGGAATTTCGTCCCGAAATTCCGTAGCTTCAGCCTCAGTAGTGGTCGTACTGTTTGCGAACAGCTGGGGATACTTTTGTTTCATCTGATCTTCGCGCTCCCAGGTGAACTCTGGGCCGCGACGTGAGTTCCAACGAACTCGTACGAGAGGTATTCTAGTGCTCTTGAGGACCTTAACATCCTGGTCCGTGATTTCAACCGGTTCCTCGACGAATCGTAACTGCTCGTCGATAGTGAGTTCCTTCAGAGGAACTATGTGGGTCTCATCTGACTGACACTTCTTCAGATTCGACACGTGAAAAACGTTGTGAACTGCACCGAGTTCTACTGGTAAGTTTAGTCTGTAGGCCACCCTGCCTATCTTCTCAATGATTTCGAATGGTCCAACGTATCGTGGGTTAAGTTTGCCTCGTTTACCAAAACGAACCACACCCTTCCAGGGTGAAACTTTGAGTAGTACCCGCTCCCCAACCTGGAGCTCAAGTGGTTTCCTGCCCTTATCGGCGTAGGCCTTCTGACGGTCACGAGCGGCCGCCATGCGTTGTCGTATTTGAGCAATCCGTTCAGTAGTGTCTACCACATGTTCCGGACCAGTGATTTGACTATCCCCCACCTCTGCCTAACAAAGAGGTGACCGGCATTTACGTCCGTACAATGCCTCAAACGGAGCAGCTTTAATGCTGGTGTGGTAGCTGTTATTGTACGAGAATTCCACAAGTGGCAGATGCTTTTCCCAGCTGTTGCCAAAGTCGATTACACATGCACGAAGCATGTCTTCTAAGGTCTGGATAGTGCGCTCGGACTGCCCGTTCGTCTGAGGGTGATACGCTGTGCTCATATCTAAACGTGAGCCAAAGGACTTGTGCATTGCTTGCCACAGCTCTGAAGTAAAACGTGCATCTCGATCGGAGATGATAGAGGTGGGCACCCCGTGCCTCGAAACAACTTCCTTGAGGTATATTTCCGCTAGAGTGGAGAATTTATCCGTTTCCTTAATCGCCAAGAAGTGTGCGGATTTCGTGAGTCGATCCACGATCACCCAAATATTATCGTTTCCGCGCTGAGATCTAGGTAGGCCAGTAACGAAATCCATGGAAATTTGTTCCCATTTCCATTGTGGTATCTCTGGTTGCTGGAGTAGGCCTGAGGGTTTCTGATATTCTGTCTTGACTCGCGCACAAGTCAAACACTTGATGACGTAAGTTGCTATGTGGGCCTTCATGCTAGGCCACCAATACGTAGTTTTGATATCGTGGTACATCTTATCCGAACCAGGGTGTACCGAGTAGCGAGATTTGTGTGCTTCATCCATCACAAGCTCTCGTAGGTTGCCATGGAGTGGGACCCAAATGCGTCCTGTTACATAGTAAGCACCGTCTTCCTTCTGTTCTAAGTGTTGTCTTGACCCGCGTAGGGCTTCAGCCCTAACGTTTTCTGGTTTCAGTGCTTCTATCTGAGCAGCTCGTATTTGAGAAGGGAGACTAGAATGTATAGTGAGTTGTAAAGCTCTCATGCGCTTAGGCGCAGTGTCCTTTCGACTGAGGGCGTCAGCCACTACATTGGCCTTGCCCGGGTGATACCTGATGGAGCACTCGTAGTCATTCAGTAGTTCGACCCATCGTCGTTGCCGCATATTTAGTTCCTTCTGCTTGAATATGTGCTCTAGGCTCCTGTGGTCGGTGTAGATGGCGCACTTGGTACCGTACAGGTAATGTCGCCATAACTTTAATGCGAAAACAACAGCTCCCAGCTCTAAATCGTGTGTAGTGTAGTTCTTCTCGTGAACTTTGAGTTGTCGTGAGGCGTAGGCTATGACTTTATCTCGTTGCATCAACACACAACCAAGACCTTGAATTGATGCATCACAGTAAACCACAAAATCGTCTGTGCCCTCTGGCAGTGAAAGGATAGGTGCACTACAAAGTCTATCCTTTAGATGTTGAAAGGCTAACTCCTGTGCATTTCCCCAACGATAAACAACGCCTTTCTGCGTTAGCGAGGTGAGAGGCTGTGCGATCTTAGAAAAATCCTTAATGAATCTCCTGTAGTAACCTGCCAATCCCAAGAATTGGCGAATTTCCTTTGGTGTGCGAGGTGCAGGCCAGTTCTTAATAGAGTCTACCTTGGATGGATCAACGTGAATCCCATCCTTGTTTACCACGTGGCCTAGGAAATGGACCTCACGAAGCCAGAAGTCGCATTTCGAGAACTTTGCGTAAAGCTGTTCTGTCCGAAGGAGTTCCAGAATAAGTCGTAGATGCTGCTCGTGTTCCTCCTGACTCTTAGAATAGATCAGGATGTCATTGATGAAGACTATAACGAATTTGTCCAGATAAGGCTTGCACACTCGGTTCATCAAGTCCATGAAAACTGCAGGTGCGTTTGTCAGCCCGAACGACATGACCAAAAACTCATAGTGCCCATAACGAGTTCTAAAGGCTGTCTTAGAGACATCCTCTTCTCGAACTCTCAGCTGGTGATATCCCGATCTCAGATCGATCTTTGAATAGTAGCTCGACCCCTGCAACTGATCGAACAAGTCGTCAATACGTGGTAGAGGATAACGGTTCTTCACAGTCACCTTGTTGAGTTCACGATAGTCGATACACATTCTGAAGGTACCGTCCTTCTTCTTCACAAATAGTACTGGAGCTCCCCAGGGCGATGAGCTAGGACGAATAAAACCCTTATCCAAGAGTTCTTGTAGTTGCGTAGAGAGTTCTTCCAACTCTGATGGAGCTAAACGATAAGGTGCACGAGCTATAGGCGCAGCTCCAGGAGCTAGCTCAATCTGAAACTCGACTTGGCGATGGGGTGGAAGACCAGGTAATTCCTCAGGAAATACCTCAGGATAGTCACGTACAACCGGAAAATCTTCTATCTTCTTTTCTTTCTCCGAGGTGTCAGTAACTAGAGCCAAAACCGCAGTGTGGCCCTTTCGTAAGCACTTCTGGGCCTTAAGGAGAGAGATGATGTTCTCAACAGCACTTCTCTTGTCGCCACGAATTATGAGAGGTTCACTACCGGAACCAGGAATACGAACGATCTTCTCGTTGCAAAGAATCTCTGCTCGGTGTTGGGATAACCAATCCATCCCAATGACAACGTCGAAACTATCCAAGACGATAAGAATAAGGTCAATAGAGAAGGTCTGGTTAGCGAGAATAAGTTTGCAACCTTTGACTACGTGCGAGGCCTCCAAACTCTTACCATTAGCTAGCTCTACAGTGTGCTTGTTGCTTAGGGGTGTTGGAACACGCTTAAGTATTTTACTAACTTCTAGTGACACATAGCTAGTATCGGCACCCGAATCAAATAAAACTGTAACATAAAAGTCGTCGAGAAGGAACTTACCCGTCACCACGTTGGGGTCATTCCTTGCTTCACCTTGGCCAATCACGAACACTCGCCCCCTGGCACCATTGTTGTTGTTGTGGTTCCCATTGTTACCATTCCCCTGATTGTTGTTGTTGTTGTTGTTGTTCTGGTTCAGTTGGGGACAATCTTTCTTGAAGTGGCCTTCAGCTCCACACTGAAAGCACCCTTTGTTGTTACCCTGTTGTTGTCGCTGGTTCTGTTGAGCTTGCTGACGATTCTGATTGGCGGGGTATAAGCTACTGCAATCCTTTGCGGCGTGACCAGGCTTGTTGCACCGATGACAGTTGCCCCTAGTGCATGGCCCGCTGTGGTGTAGGTTGCAGCGATTGCATTTGGGGTGATTCCCTTGTACCCGCCATGACCTTGACCACCAGACGATTGCTGACCGGGGCTTTTGTAGTCATCAGTCTTTCTCTGCTGAGACTGAGATTGCGCAGAAGTTGAACCCTTGCTTGAAGTTCCATCCCATTTCCGTTTGTTGTCACTAGAGGAACCAGAAGTAACTGTAGCACCTATACGCT
The DNA here is from genome assembly GCF_002127325.2 of Helianthus annuus. Lineage (NCBI taxonomy): Eukaryota > Viridiplantae > Streptophyta > Magnoliopsida > Asterales > Asteraceae > Helianthus > Helianthus annuus. The sequence goes on along the minus strand of NC_035445.2, from coordinate 22,476,024 downwards.
TTGGTAACTTGTTCTGCTCCACCGCCTGATCAGTAAGACGGTGAGCCAACTGAACAACCTGCTGGATAGTGGCCAGGTTTGCTGAAGTCACATGACTTTGGATTTCTGGCACCAAGCCCTTGAGATACAGTTCAATTCGCTTATATGGAGGGTCCACCATAGTAGGACACAATAAGGCGAGCTCATGCGATCTCTTAGTATACGCCTCAATCTCTGACCCCGTCATCTTGAGGTTGTAGAACTCGTCTTCCAACTTATGAATGTCATCGCGACTGCAGTACTCCTCCCTGATCATTTCCTTGAAAGTTTCCCATGGGGTGGCGTTGGCAGCAACCAACCCCAGCATTTGAACTTGAGCGTTCCACCACGTGAGGGCTAAACCCTCGAGAGTACCGGTAGCATACTTCACCCTGCGCGCCTCAGGGCATTCACACATTTCGAAGACAGATTCTAGTTTCTCAAACCAGTGGAGGAGACCTACCGCTCCTTCAGTTCCGCTAAAAGTAGTCGGTCGGCAGTCCATAAAGGTCTTAAAGGTGCACACCGGTGGTTGAGCATGTTGACCTAAGGTAGGTGAAATAAAGACAGAGTTTAACACAAAGGTTGGTTCACGAGAGTAGGATTCTAAAGATCCTAGGATGAGTTCGGACTGCAGGATATACCTCCTGCGTATGCAGCTGCAAGTGCTGCGGCAACTCGTTCGTTGATCAGAGCCGTCAACTGGGCTTGTGTCATGTTAACGCGTCCACTCATGATCTTCATACAAGAGGGAAACATGAGTGAGAGAGGTTCGCGAAAGTGCGATGGCAGAAGGGAGTAAGCACACATGTGTTCAAGCAACAGTAGTTATACTAATCAAGCATACCATGGGCAATGTACTATGTAACTAACAAGTAGGCAATATACACAGATCATATCACCTAGGATGTCGAGCCTTGCATGTGGAGTGAAGCGTCGTTGTGGACCGTTGAGCACTATACCGGTTATAGTCTGGTTTTAACAAAAACGTTTCTCCTTTATTAAAACCTAGTTCACTATAACCAATGGGTCTGATACCAACCTGTCACACCCCAAAATCCACCTGCGGAGTACTACCGCTTGGAGGAGTGACTGACCAGGATCCAGCCACCAATCATATTGAACAAGTAACCAATACAATTGGTGTTCAATCAAAACATAGTTCAAGTTGCAAGCGGAAGCATAAGTCTTAAAATTTAAAACATAAGTTCAATTGTTCTCAAGTTTAACATGGCACACAGCTATCCATGTCCCACAACGACTCTCCTCCATGCAAGCTCCAGCTAAGTACCTATGGTCCTGCAAAGCATGTAGTAACGAGTCAACAACTAGTTGAGTGAGTTCACGGTTGGGTGTTCGTTTTTTAAGTTGTTTCGAAAACAGTTTCCTTTATCTGGCATCCTGTCGTGGGGGTTACCCCATAGTTGAAAACGTGACTTGTTTATTCCCGGTTACTCTGGCATTCCCGCCGTGGGGGCTACCCCGTGTTAGTTATCTGGCATTTCGGCCGTGGGGGCTACCCCATGTATACACTAGACTCGTTACCATATCGATTGCTGACTGTAGTCATGTTTATGTGCCCTGAAACTGTCAATGTCTATCATCATTGACGTGCCCCAGATTCATTAGTTCACGCCCGTCCTCTGCGGCACGGTGTGAGGTTTGTCAGACCTAAATAGCGCTATCCAACTAATGACCCGCTCGCCATTGGCCCGGCGATTAAGTCGATATAAAAGGAGGGACTTCGTGATAGAGTTTTGGTCTAGTACGAGTTATCTGTCCGTGAGGACGAGGAATTAAATTCCTGAACCACTGCTGTCCTACCCAAGGAGGACGAGGAATCTACGTTCCTTAACCCCATTCCCAACCCAGGGAATCCCATGCTTTGTAGAGGGTGTGAACTCACCTTGGTTTGCTCGGCAGATACACAGAAAAGTCAATCAAGTTGTAAGTGGTTAACTATGTCCTAACATAGATACCATTCAAGTCAGGTTCGTATCCGAGCAGTGCACGTATGTTCTACACGTATACTAGAAGGTCACATATAGGTATCATTCATGGCATACACGTATAAGCATAGCGGTTTACAATAATACCTACGAGTTGAACAATGGCATGTACACAAGTAGCAAAGCCCAAAGACCCGGCCCAATCTTAAGCCCGTAGCAATGCAAGTCCCAACAGTGCATGACATACACAATTAGCAATACACAGAAAAACCCATACAATCGGCCCATTAACATAGGCCCGCAACTATGCAAGTCCAGTCCAGCGAGTGTGCGTGCATGGTCTCGGGTCGAGACTGTGCGATCTCAGTTAAAGCCTACGAGTTCTCGAGTCATGCATGACTAGTCGAGACTAGGTGATCTCGAGTCGCAACCGGACCCGCAACCGAGGTCTCGAGTCATGTTGTTTGTGGGCTGATGAAGCATGGTCTCGAGTCGAGACTAGAGGTTCTCGACTCGCAACATTGTGTCGGAACTGTGATCTCGAGTTGACATATGGTGGTCTCGAGTCGAGACCGAAGGTCTCGGCTGGACATCCGCTGATTTCCTAACATATGTACTAAACCAATAGAATTTCATGTTCATGAGATAATGTACTATCCAATAACATTGCACTAACATGTCTCCTTGTCTAACCTTAACCGAAATGGATCAAACATACTAATTTTCAAATATTCAAGACATCTTCATATCACATTCATGTTGTTCTTCATATATTCAAGTAGTTCATCATGATTATTCAAACTTTTTCATCATATTTTAGGGTTCTTTTAGCATTAATCTAATCATAACATGAATAACCATCAAAACACTAAAACATAACACCTCAAACTCGGCTCTATACTAATCCGATTACATGACATATGCAAACCGGTTTCATGAACATCAACAATGAGTGGTTTAAATCACATTTGATACAAGATATTACTAACTCATCATGCAATATATATCCGAAATCGAGACATGTTAACCGATTATCATCATTATACACATTAAGAACATCATACACATTAAGAACGTCATAAAACACCAACATCAACAATAAACATCATAAAACACTAACACCAACAATAAACATCATAAAGACACTAACACCAACAATAAACATCATAAAGACAATAACACCAACAATAAACATCATAAAGACACTAACCGGTTGATGGGTTTCAAAGGTGTGTATGAAGCTTCCAAATGGGTGTGTGTGTGTGTGCCGATCCAAGAGCTCCTTATGGTTGTCGTTTGAATCCGAGAATGAAGGAGAAGGATGTTGTGGCTTAGGGTTTTAGTGAGGGAGAATGGAGAGTGTGTGTGTAGAGGAGTATGTGTGTTGTTTGTCCAAAAATGACAAGTGTGGCTATCACTAAGGATTATATACTTGCTCCACAATGGTGCACCCTAATGGGTTTTCGGATGGATCAAATGGCCCAACCGGCCCAACAGTTACTGTTCACTCGAGACCTCATGGTGTCGAGTCGGGTTCTCGGTTCTCGGCAGACTTACACATATATATATACATACTATACATACAAGCACACGCACAAAATCACATAAAAGGTTCACCTTTATCATTAAGTTAACAAGTTAGCTAGTCATATAACGTTCAAACATGTAACATCAAGACACAACGAAAGGTTCTAAGTTTCAAGTTGTCACAAAGATTCATGGTGTTCTTTATGAGTAACAACTTGTATCTTCTTTTAACCACAAAAACAAGATGTAAAATGAAGAGTAGAATGATCTTACTACTAGCTCAAGGCTAGGGATGATCACTAGATGAAAATGGAGTGGATAAAAGCTTATGTGAGAGGTCCTTTAGCTTCCAAGAGTTCCAAGCTTCCTTATATACCTTCTTACACCTTGTGATGTCTTGAAAATGGATGAGAATTGAATGAAGATGATGGTGGTGTGTGTAGTGGCTCACGGCCGTGAGGGTGGAGAAGAGAGGGAGAGATGAAGTGTGTTGTTTTGCGTAATGAGCTTGTGAAATGATCTCATGGTTTATAACTTAATCATTCTCCAACATCTAAGTAACCATAGGGTAGTATGTTGCAAAAAGAAACAACAAATCTAATAAACAAATCAATAAAATCCATGGGTGGGTCCACCCATGGTAACCGTCGCACAAGGGAGGGGGGTCTTGGTTAAGGAGTAATGATAAGTTAGATCATTTAGTTAGATTATAAGTATATTGGTTTGGTGTTTAGTTATTATATGTTTATATAGTGTGTTATGATGTTCGGGGACCATAACTAGCTTGGTAACATTAAAATGATGCTTCTAATGAAAATTTGGTGTTTTGGGTAGTGTCCGGTTGTTCGGTTGGTTACCGGTTCTTTAAGGTGCTAAACTATGCAGTTTAGTGTGCTTTATGTTACCTTTTGTGTCAGTTTTGATTCCTGACACTTAGGAAAGCATTCAGGACCATTTAACCATAGTTATGCATGATATTAAAGTGTTTAAATGCTGAATTTTGCTGATTTCTACAGAATTCTGCAGTTTATGTGAGTTTAGGCACTTTCCGGCACTTAAACTATCTCTAGGAAGGCAGTTTTGTGATCCTTACTTTCCTACACACTATTCTAGGGTAATACTTGGTTTCTGGCTCATTCTGTGCCTCAATACAATGCCAATCCATGTACTGAACTCCGTCAGCATATTTCTGCTTTATCTGGTAACTGTGCTAACTGTGTTTCGTGCATCATCTGAATCAATAAAGTTTGCATGCAATAATGGTATGTCATTTGCAATATATGATGCACATGTATGGATAATGACAATAATCAGAAAGCAATTCAAGTCATTAATTGAAATTCAGCACAGTCATTAAGTATTAATCATTGTTTAATAGTTTTACGGATACTTGGAATTTTGACAGTTGTTACATTCTCCCCCGGTTAAGAAAATTTCGTCCCGAAATTTTAAGCTTTACTATTAGCTGCAGGGGAGTTGGGGAATAAATGTGGGTACTTTGCTTTCATGCGGTCTTCACGCTCCCAAGTCAACTCTAGGCCATGACGTGCATTCCATCTAACCTTGACAAGCTTAACACTACTCCTCCGAGTCTTGTTAACCTTCCAATCTGTAACCTCAACGGGTTCTTTGGTAAAGTGGAGTGTGTCGTCAATGTGAACTTCATCCGCAGGGATGACCACTGTCTCTTGCGTTGGACTTTTCTTCAGATTAGATACATGGAATGTATCATGAACACCATTAAGTTCTGCTGGTAGCTCCAACATGTATGCTACAGAACCAACCCTTTCCAAAATTCTGAACGGTCCGATATAACGTGGGTTCAACTTACCACGCTTCCCAAAGCGTGCCACACCTTTCCAATGTGAAACTTTTAACAACACCATATCTCCCACTTCAAATTCCAAGGGTTTTCGTCTCCGGTCCGCATAACTCTTCTCTCGATCACGAGCCGCCTTGATGCGCTCTCGGATCTGCATAATCTTATCAGTTGTCTCTTAGACAAGTTCGGGACCAACTAGTTGTCTGTCGCCTGCATCTGCCCAACATAACGGCGATCGACACTTGCGTCCGTAGAGAGCCTCGAACGGTGCAGCTTGGATGCTTGTATGGTAGCTGTTGTTATAGGAAAACTCAACCAAAGGCAGATGAGTATCCCAACTACCACCTAAGTCCATTACACAAGCACGTAGCATATCTTCAAGCGTTTGAATCGTTCTCTCGCTTTGACCGTCCGTCTGCGGGTGAAAAGCAGTACTCAGATTCAACTGAGAACACAAACTGTTCATCTCTGTCCGATATAATCGAGATAGGCACTCCATGAAATGCTACTATCTCCCTTAGGTATAGCTCAGCTAGCTTACCAGTGTTATACTTCTCTTTGATCGGCAAGAAGTGCGCAGATTTTGTCAATCGGTCTACGATTACCCAAATCGTATCATGACCTCTGGGAGTCTTGGGCAACTTATTTATGAAGCCATAGAAATCTGCTCCCATTTCCACATGGGTATCTCTGGCTGCTGCAGGAGACCTGAAGGCTTCTGATACTCGGCCTTCACCTTGGCGCAAGTCAAACACTTTCCAACGTAAGTAGCAACATCACCTTTAAGCCTTGGCCACCAATAATAATCCTTCAAATCTTGGTACATCTTTTCTGATCCTGGATGGATCGAGTACCTTGATTTATGAGCTTCATCAAAAATAAACTCTCTAAGACCACCAAAAAGCGGAACCCAAATTCGTCCCATAAAATACAAGGTTCCTTCCTCATTGGGTACCAACTTTTTCTCCATCCCATGGAGATATTCAGCCTTAATATTCTCCTTCTTAAGAGCTTCTCTTTGTGCAGCACGAATACGCAACGAGAGATCCGTCTGTATAATCATCTCTAAAGCCCTAACCCTTATGGGCTTAATTCTTTCTTTTCGACTCAAGGCGTCTGCCACCACATTCTCCTTTCCTGGATGATATTTAATCTCGCAATCATAATCATTTAACAACTCAACCCAACGTCGGTGTCTCATGTTAAGCTCTTTCTGATCAAATATGTGCTGTAGGCTCTTGTGATCTGTAAAGATCGTACATCGAGTACCATACAGATAATGCCGCCAAATCTTCAAAGCAAATGCCACTGCGCCTAACTCCAAATCGTGCGTGGTGTAGTTCTTCTCATGAACCTTCAACTGGCGCGAAGCATATGCGATAACCTTTTGTCGCTGCATTAGGACACAACCCAATCCCTGACGCAAGGCGTCGTAGTATACCACGAAGTCTTCGGTGCCTTCGGGTAGGGATAAAATAGGTGCATCGCGAAGCTTATTCTTGAGTAGCTGAAAAGCTTCTTCTTGTTTATCTCCCTACTCATACTTCTTATCTTTCTGAGTAAGGGAGGTCAGCGGATGAGCGATCTTGGAGAAATCCTCTATGAATCTGCGATAATACCCTGCTAAACCCAAAAACTGTCGGATCTCGGTTGGCATCTTCGGAGTTTCCCAATTCTTAATCACCTCGATCTTGGTGGGATCCACATGAATACCATCCTCGTTTACCACGTGACCGAGGAGCTGTACCTCACATAACCAAAACTCGCACTTTGAGAACTTAGCATAGAGCTTTTCCTTCTTAAGCAGCTCTAAGATGACTCTAACGTGTTGCTCATTGTCTTCCTTTGTCCGTGAATAAATCAAAATATCATCGATAAATACAATCACGAATTTATCGAGATATGGCTTGCAAACCCGATTCATCAAGTCCACAAACACTGCCGGCGCATTTGTCAACCCAAATGGCATTACTAGAAACTCGTAATGTCCATAACGAGTTCTGAAGGCAGTCTTCGGTATACTCTCTTCTTGAATCCGTAGCTGGTGATAACCTGATCGAAGATCGATCTTGGAGTAGTAGCTTGAACCCTGAAGTTGATTGAATAAATCATCAATCCTCGGCAAGGGATATCGATTCTTGATGGTTAACTTGTTCAGCTCTCGGTAGTCAATGCACATACGAAAACTACCGTCCTTCTTCTTGACGAACAAAACTGGAGCTCCCCAATGCGAGAAGCTTGGTCTAATGAATCCCTTGTCCAATAGCTCCTAAAGTTGCGTCGACAACTCTTGCATTTCTGAAGGTGCAAGTCGGTATGGTGCCTTGGCTACAGGTGCGGCGCCTGGGACCAAGTCAATGCGGAACTCGACTTGTCATTGAGGAGGTAATCCTGGCAAGTCTTCGGGGAAGACTTCAGGATAATTCCTTACCACAAGGATATCTTCGAGCTTTGGTTCTTCGGCTTCTTTGTCCACGACATGAGCTAAGAAGGCAACACATCCTTTACACAAAAACTTTCGTGCCTTCAAACAACTAATAGTCCGTAGAGGTGCATCCTGCTTCTCCTCATGAATCACGATCGTCTCTTCATTCGCCAACGGGATACGGATAATCTTCTCATGGCAAACAATTTCAGCTCGATTACTTGATAACCAATCCATCCCAACTACTACGTCGAAGCTTCCCAACTCAACTGGCAGGAGATCTATCGAAAACTCACGCTCTCCAAGCTCTATAACACAGCCTCTAATCACTTCTCTAGCTTCTACTAGCTTCCCATTAGCTAGTTCTGTGGAGTACGGGATATCTAACGTACTTGCAACTAACCCAAGTATATTCTTAAACTCTAGAGATACGAAGCTATAGTCGGCACCGGTATCAAATAGCACAGATGCAAAATGTTGATTTATAGGGAACGTACCAGTGACTACGTTCAGATCCTGGCGAGCTTCCCTAGCTCCGATGTTGAATACTCTTCCCTGAGCTTGGTCGTTCTTTGGGCAATCCCGCTTGAAATGCCCTACATCACCGTAACTAAAGCAACCTTGGCCGTTTCCAGTACCACCCTGATTGTTGTTATTATTTCCCCCGCGGTTTCCATTTCCCGCCTGGTTTCCGTTTCCACTTCGGTTTCCATTACCTCCCTGGTTATTGTTTCCTCCTTGGTTTCTATTCCCATAACCGTTTCCACCACGTTGCCATTGCCATTACCATTTCCTTTTTGACCACCATTTCGAAGACCATTTCCAGCCCAGCACGTTTCCTTCGAATGACCATTCTTTCCATAATTACCACACTTCCTAAACCTGCACTGGCCGGTATGATGAAACTGAAATATATCACACTTGGGCAGAGTGCCCATGTATCCTTTCCCTTTGTTCTCAGAACTTGCAGCACCAGTCCTGACCTCGGCTGGTGGGTTAGCATCTCTACGCTTATTAGAACTGTTGTTGTTTCCTTGGGTACCCTTCTTGAAATTTGAGAACTTCCTTTTGTTCTCTCCAGATGACTCCACATGAGTCTCCTTCTTCTTTTACTCAGTGATCGAAAACTTGCCCAATCTGATTGCTTCTTCAGTCAGTGCCACACTCAAGTCGACGGCTTCAGTAATTGTTGGTGGCTTGGAAGCAGTTACCATGCTGAGTATCTGGGGTGCCAATCCCCAGATGAAACGTTCAACCCACTTGAACTCTGGTTCTACCATGTAAGGGACAACACGAGACAAATCATGGAACCTTTGCACATACTCAGCTGCTTTAGGACCTTCCATTTTCAGATTCAAAAATTCAGTTTCCAATTTCTGAATTTTTGCCCTCGAACAGTACTTCTTACACATCAGCTCTTTCAACTCGTCCCAAGTCAGAGCATACGCTGCAGCCTCACCTAGGGTCTGAACCTAAAGATTTCACCATGACAGAGCTATATCGAGAAACAATCCAGAAATGTAAGTGACTTGATGCTCTGGCACACACTTACTCATACACAGCATAGAATCTGTCTTCTCAGCCCATCTCACAAAAGCTACGGCACCTCCAGTGCCGTCAAAGTTCAGAGGCTTACAGTCCAGAAACTGCTTTGTAAGTACAGCCTGTACAAGCAACATCATTCACAGAAAGCATTAGCAAATCGCATTTGGAAATGTCCAAACGTATTGTAATGTGTCTTAAGTGACTTAAACATTACTGTTAGGTGGGTTATTCCCTAAGGTGCCTCTGCTGCGTTTGGAGCGTATGGCCTCATGTTGTGCGATTGCCTGTGAAATTCGTTCTTGCAATTCTGCCTCGGTTGTGGGCAATTGAGTGTTCCTTCGAGGAAGCATCTTCTAAGAAGAAGATTGTATAGGTCAGGTCTTATTCATTAAATAATAAATAGTACGTATATATAATTGCATTTATCATAACAAACAATCATATAACATCAAAATCATAGCACAACCATGTAAATTAACAATGTGTTTAATGAGAACATAACGATTGAGCTTTCATTAATCATTGACCACAGTTACATTGTTTACAAGTGTATCAAATCAAAAGGGACACAGGGTCACATTACCCTTGTCCAATAAGTCTATCAATATACAAAATCATACGATCAAAAGGTGGTCTCCAAAAGGCTTCACAAGCTCGGCTCAATAGTGGTGGTCTCATCAAAACTAATGCAACCTACATAAAACCAAAAAACACTATGCTGATGGTGGTGGTGGAGGAGGAGGTGGAGGAAAGAAAAGTTGCGCACATGCGCAAGCTCCTCCTCAAGCTCATATAAATGACGCAGCAGATAACTAATCGGTTGCTCGACAATGAGAAATCGAGCATTAAACTCTGGGAAAGGAGTAAGAGGAGCAGGTGGATGTGCAAAAGGGGACGGTGATGAACGAGGGGGAACAAAAGCAGGCTGACAAGGACATGGTAGGGGACACGAAGTCAACTCAAGCTCTAAAATCCTGCGACTCATAATCTCAAACTGAAGCTGAAGTGATAAAAGTAACTCATCCCGTGTATAGCCAACAAAATGAGAGGGATGGTAGGGATCTGAAATCGGCATGGAGTACGGTGGGAACCATCGGAATGGCTCATCAAGTGGTGAAAAAGTAAAAGGAGCAAACGGTATAGACTGAGTGATCTGTGGAACAGCTGCTAGAACATAATGATCATGACTATGCTGTTGGCCTGAAGTACCTTCCGCTGGACGGGGTGCGGGTATATCCTGAAGGAAAACGATAGGCAAATCAGTGCGATGGACGTCGGACTCCACAGGGGGGAAAAGGAGCAACATCAGCGGGTGCAGGTGCAGGTGGAGGAATAAGTGGCTCAACAATAGGAGGGACAACGGGTGCAAGAACTGGGTCAGGTATGAGGGGTGCAATGTCTGGTAAACCAAAAGGAACACGGTCAGGGTCAGGTATCGGCTCAGGATCAGCAGGTGCAACATCAGGCTGATCAAGAGGAACAAAATCTAGCTCAGGATCAAGCTCGGGGTCATGTGGAGGAGATGGTGCAGCTGACATGGCAGTATCATCGTCAGAATCAGTCGCGTAACGCTGCAATCCGACCGCCTGTAAAGAAGAGGAAGTCACAGACTCAAAGGAATCTGAGACAGAGCATAAACTAGTATCAGAGGATAACTCAATAACAGGAATCTTAGGAAGTGGAATAGCAACAACGTCCTCGTCTATCTCTCCATCACCATGGGCGTCATCAGGAGGACCATCAACAAACAGGTCAACGTCATCATCAAACAAATCATCAAAAGGCCAATCCTCAGGAGGGATGACCACGAGAGGAACAGGAGCGAGGATCGGTGCCACAATATGCTCACCATCAGGATGCCTGATGATAAGATGATCATGGACTGGAATGGGAACAACAAAAGGATCCTCGTCTGGAATACCATCAGGAAAGGGTACGTCATCTCCAAAGTCAGGCAAACTCGAATGGCTGAAAGTCGTCCTCGTCGTCTGATAGCATATCTGGGTCGCTCTCAGTATCTGATGTAAAGAACTCCGGCTCCGGTGCAATCTCGTCATCTGAGACTACAGCCATAGGGTCATCGGTATTGGACAATCCGCTCTCAGATTAAGACATAGTGTCTGTAACAGAACAATCATAACATATGCACACATATTAACCACTACCATTTAGTATGCAATCAAAGACAATGTATCATGAAATCATGTATCCTTGTTATTCCTCATGAAACCTTTCTATCCTTCCTAGTCTATCCCACACTAAACCACAAATGCAAACCTTGCAATTGTGTTTCTTGTCTTTTCATTTGTAAAAATGTTTGTTTCCTGGATCTGGGCGTTTCGTCTATGCAATGAAAACATGTTGTAAAAACATTTTCGTGAGGGCCCTAATGATTGTAGTCTAGACTCGAGAAGGAATCTTAGTTCGCTACAATCGAAGCTTTGATATGCGGAAGCGTGATTATGTGTGACTTGCTTAATATCATTGCATTCAACCATAACAAAGAACTATATGATAAAACACAAGATGTTCATCCATTGATTAAGTTTAAAACATCACAAACAACATTGTCTTAAAATCGAAACACAGACATCAAATCCAAATTACAAACCATGCAAATTGTTTTAGAGTTCCAAAAAGGACTCGACAACAGACACTAATAAAAAACTAGGCTTTGAACTATGCATCTTATCTAGGATAAGATGCACAATCCAAACCCTTAGATACCGGATGACATCTTTTATTTCCAACATCACTTGAAACTTCCAAACGCCTGCCAGATCCACATTCAATTTCCTGAAATACATTTAGTTTGAAAACATAAACAAAAGTTGAGTGAGTTCATGTGTTTTGTATGTGTGCACGAATAAATCATTGTAATCATTGTAAGTATGTATGTTTTGTAAACCCGGTATGAAAGAAAACAATGAAAACAGATCATTAATGGTTTGCAAGGCTATTAACATGTGTGACGCGATGCAGGAAGGCTCAAACCTAGCAGATTTTGCACCGGGCCTCCGGCTGTAAGACATAGTCACCTCATGGGCCAAACCCCGATCCACATGGGTGTGGGCTCGCTACACCCAAATAGATCTATCACTCGTGTCCCTTGGTCCTACTACGAGGATTAATGGTCTTAAGCGTTGTACCCACCACTCACATGATCTAGCAGTACCTTTCCTTAGCTAACCATACCACATATAAACGTTTGTAAACAGTTTGTAACATGTACTTCACCCCCGAAGTTATAAAACTGAAAACAGTTAAAAGAAAAGGGGGACATGTACTCATAGTTTTGCGTTCTTCAATCCGACGTAACTCAAGCTGCTACTAGTGTACACGACTACCTACAAACGTACTACGGTCTATTAGACGAGCAAGTCATGCCTTGACTTAGTATTAATTAGTGTTTTTGAGTTACGTTTCTTTGTGCCCTTAATAATATTCCAAGTTATATAATTATTTGTTAAAATAATAAATATTTTAACTTAAATTATATTTATTAAATTTTGGAATAATAGTTAAAATAATATATTTTAACATGTTACTTTTTATGTATTTATTTGTATATCCTTCCCAATGATGGGTGTATTTATGCTTGTATTCTAATTCTTGTATATTTTTGCAAAGTATCGATGGCGTATTCTGGTGTATATTTATACGTACGAGAATACGTATTTTCTTGTAAGTATTAAGTATTCTTATACTTAATTTTTATATTAACTTTTCCGGAATAATATTTCTTATAAAAATTCATCAATATATATTCTCAAAATATATATTTAAGAGATATTACATAGAAAAATTACTTATAATTTTTCCTTGGCAAACATATTTATAAATTTCATACACGTCTCAAAAATAATATATTTTCAAGTTTAACTTAGAAATTATATATACACTTATTTTTCACCCAAAAACAATGTATTTCATGTTTATTTAAGAAAATATATATTTTCTCCAAAAATAATATATCTTCTAACAATTCCAAGAAAATATATATATTTTTACCTACCAAAAATAATATATTTTCTCCTGGTAAAAAATATGATATATTTTGTAATAATTTTAAAAATCATATTTTTGGTTCTCTTGTGTCCAAAATATTAATTACCAAAATATACTTATGAATAAAATTTCCGGAATATTTTTGTGAGTTATATTCCTTTGTTCGGTTTCTCCAATATTGTGGGTATAATTCATATATTCATTCTCTTGGAATTTTGGTAATATTTTGGATTGTATTTTTTGGTATTTTGATGAGTTATATTATTTCAAGTCCTAAAATAATATATCTAATACACATAATATACAAATAATCACACACATGGTGACTTCTAAATATATATTTTCCTAAATACATATTTAGTCACTTTTATTTACAAAAACCAACCTCCAATATTTATAATTTTTGTAACAAAAATTATGGCAAACTTTATATGAAAATTCATGGTTAAAAATATACTTGTAAATATTTGTTTAAAAATATTTTTCTAAGTGTTTAATTTCTAGAAACATTTTGCCATAGTTTCCCCCAAAAATGGAGGTTTCCATGCTTTCAAAGCATATCATTTTCTTTTATAAATAAACACAATCAATAACAAATCAATGTACACTTACGAATTTGCCAAAATCAAGCATAAACTTCATTTTTGAAGAAATTAGATCTTCACAACTTGTAAATCATTTTGGTAAAAATGTTTCTTCTTGAGTTTTTCTTGTTACATATATATTTCTATACTTGTTTAACCACTAAAAATGTGGTTAATTCCTTTAAGAACCAAGATTAAGTAAACTTTGTATTTTTAACTTGATTTCTTGAAAAAATCATTCTTGAAATCATAGATTTACATGACTTTATACTTACTTTGTTCATCACTTTACAAGAAAAACCATTCATACTTTCAAGTTCATGATTTACATATGGTTGATTACTTTGATCTTTAACATAATCATCCTCTCATCTTGCTAGATTTTGTCTATAATCACTATCTAGCAAGATCACATGATGATCTACATCAATAACATGAGCAATCAACAATCAACAAGCATATCAACACATAAACATCATGATTTCTTATGTATATAGTCTTATGTTCAAGTTTCATGTTCAAGATTCTTGGTGTTCTTTATGATTAACAACTTGTATCTTCTTTTAACCACCAAAACAAGATGTAAAATGAAGAGTAGAATGATCTTACTACTAGCTCAAGGCTAGGGATGATCACTAGATGAAAATGGACTGGATAAAAGCTTATGTGAGAGGTCCTTTAGCTACCAAGAGTTCCAAGCTTCCTTATACACCTTCTTACACTTTGTGATGTCTTGAAAATTGATGAGAATTGAATGAAGATGATGGTGGTGTGTGTGGTGGCTCACGGCTGTGAGGGAGGAGAAGAGAGGGAGAGATGAAGTGTGTTTTTTTGTGTAATGAACTTGTCAAATGATCTCATGGTTTATAACTTAATCATTCTCCAACATCTAAGTAACCGTAGGGTGTTATGTTGCAAAAAGAAACAACAAATCTAATAAACAAATCAATAAAATCCATGGGTGGGTCCACCCATGGTAACCGTCGCACAAGGGGGGGGGGTCTTCGTTATGGTGTAATGATAAGTTAGATCATTTAGTTAGATTATAAGTATATTGGTTAGGTATTTAGTTATTATATGTTTATATAGTGTTTTATGATGTTCGGGGACCATAACTAGCTTGGTAACGTTAAAACGATGCTTCTTGTGAAAATTTTGTGTTTTGGGTAGTGTCCGGTTGTTCGGTTGGTTACCGGTTCGTTAAGGTGCTAAACTATGCAGTTTAGTGTGCTTTATGTTACCTTTTGTGACAGTTTTGATTCCCGACACTTAGGAAAGCATTCAGGACCACTTAACCATATTTCTGCATGATATTAAAGTGTTTAAATGCTGAATTTTGCTGATTTCTGTAGAATTCTGCAGTTTATGTGAGTTTTAGGCACTTTCCGGCACTTAAACTATCTCTAGGAAGGCAGTTTTGTGATCCTTGCTTTCCTACACACTATTCTAGTGTAATACTTGGTTTCTGGCTCATTCTGTACCTCAATACAATGTCTGTCTATGTACTGAACTCTGTCAGCATATTTCTGATTTATCTGGTAACTGTGCTAACTGTGTTTCGTGCATCATTTGAATCAATAAAGTTTGCATGCAATAATGGTATGTCATTTGCAATATATGATGCACATGTATGGATAATGACAATAATCAGAAAGCAATTCAAGTCATTAATTGAAATTCAGCACAGTCATTAAGCACTAATCATTGTATAATAGTTGTACGGATACCTGGAATTTTGACAGTTGTCACACTTTGGGTGTTGCAAACTCAATGCTAAATCTACAACTGATGGATGCCAGTTCTTTGGCACACGTTTGGTGATGTGGCAGTGTAAGAATCAAACCACAGTCGCTCTCTCGACCTGTGATGCAAAATACGTTTTTGCTTCTAGTTTTTGTTCGCGAATTTTGTGGATACAACAGCAGATGAGAGACTATGGATTACAGTTTCTTAACACGCCCATATTTGTAGATAACGAGGTTGCCATTAACATAACTAAAAATCCGATTCAACACTCTAAAACAAAGCATATCCTTGATTGCTACGAGAAAAAGTTGATTCGTATTGAGAAAATCCACACTAATTAACAAAAAGCTGATTTTTATACAAAACATTTGATCGAACAAAGTTTCAATATCTTTTGAAATTAAATGGGATGAAAGATTTGTCATCATGGGGAACAAAGAGTGTGAAGCCGAGATGGATGGCGATTTGAAGTAGTCCTCATAGGTTTGTTAAAGTTTTTGTTTTTGTTTTTTTCAAGTTTTTCTTTAAAACTAAAAATCCAAAAATATGTTTTTGATTTTAGGGGGAGAAATGTGTTGTGAAAAATACAAAAACATATAAAATTTTGAAAAGTACAAAAACATAGAAAAAAGCAAAAGTTTTGTGTATGAAAGAGGAAATGATAGTACATCAGTGGACTATAACAACACGCTAGAGAAATGTAATGACAAAGAGTTTTTAAACGGTCTCACTGATGATGTGCTAGTAGACTTTGCACATTCAGTAAATTGTTTTCGAGATATAAACGTGTTGAAACTTCTTAATAGTGGTTTAACATCTCTCGGATATATGGTCTTAGTAAACCGAAATTTCATTTGAGAGATTGCTAGATTCTGAGATCCTAAGTCTTTATAACTAGTTGATATCTGGGGTATTATACAAGTTCTTCTCATTTTGCGTAGCCAATGGCCTAAAACTTGTAGAATACTTTTGTGTTCTGAATTTTAACCACGCACCACGCGGGTAATTACGACTTCAGTTAGTCTTTAAAAAACAAAATAATAAGCCTAATCTCGTTTCTAGTTGCCCTTCATTTTTAATATTGCAAACGAAGCTTAAGATTAGGCTGATAATTTGTTTATTCTAAGAGGCGGAAAACAACAACGATTATAAAGTTAAATCATGGATTCTGGTTTCCTGCAATATCTGTTAAACAATTAATATGAATCTTTTAGAGTACAACTTAGACTATTTAATTAGGATACTCAATTAGGCTATATGGTATGAAATGGAGACCCTTAGGTTAAGGTGTTGCTTTCCTTAAGGTTCAGGTTTCAAGGCCCGTTAAAGATGGATTGAATGTTATTTAAATCATTTGAAAAAAACTTGGATATTCAATTCGGGTGTAAATTTCGAACATACATAAAAACATGACAGTTGTTCAACATGACTACAAGAATATTTTGGATACGGGTTTAATTAAGGTTTGGTTATTTAGATGCCCAATCATTTTATTTCAACACTCAACCATCACGTATATGCTTATATAAGTCTATACAAGGTGTATAGGTTCTGACCTTAAAAGGCAAAGCTACAGATGTTAGTTTTTGTTTGACGGTTGGGCTACACAAAAAGTATTGTGTCATAAATCTCCGATAAACGTGGTAGTGGTGGTAACCTATGATATATTTTTTTTAAATCTCGACAAATTTGATTTGTATGTTGCAAATAAATGTAGTATGCAACTATACGACAAGTATAGTTGAAAAAACCTACACGTTAAGGGTGTTCAGAATTCGAATAATTCGAAATTCGATTAAATTCGCTTCTATTATTAAGAATTGGTTTCGATTATAAGAATTCGAATTCGATTCGATTAGAGTCAAGTAAATCGAATATGAATCGAATACGAATTTATAATTTCAAATTCGATTTGATCGAAATTCGAATAAAAATTATATATTTTCATTAATTATTTTTATATGTAATACATATATAACTTTTATTAGGCTATACTATAAATTATTTTCAAAATTTATTCCATGTATTAAAATTACCCGTTACCAAACCACTACATGAACCATAACTAAAACCTAAGTAACAAATCTATCGATAGATTTCTAACCCTAAAAATATTAACTTGTAATTTTGAGTGGTTATTCCCGACTTCTCGTTTTGAATGGTAGACTTATGGTACTTTATTTGAAACTTTTTAATGTGATATCATGCTTTATGACTGCTTTAAAATTTATGTTTCATTTTGATACTTTTTTTTACATGTTTTAAAAGAATCTAAATCAAATCGAATTTATTCAAATTCGAATTTTTTTATCGAATAAGAATCGAATACGAATTTGGTTTTTTTATTGGAATACGAATTTGAATCGAATTGGGTTGGTTTTAATCGAATTCGAATTCAAGGGAAAATAAAATTTATTTGAATATATTCGATTCGAATAATTCAAAAAATCGATATTCGGTTCGATGAACACCCCTACTATACGTGTTGTATAACGTTATATGACACGTATAAGAGTTTTTCATTAAATACCACAAACATTTTTACAAAATATCCATCGTTTTAGCAATTTTAATAAAAAATTATATAAAAATTGTATTATTATATAAAAATCAAAACATTTTTAATTTAAGAAGTTAATATACGAACGTTTGAAGTGATTTTTTTATTAAATTTGATACATTTGATAAATAATTTTTATTAAAAAATTGAGTTAATTACGCCGTTAGTCCCAATGGTTTATAGAAAGTAACAACCTAGAGTACTAATAGTTTAAAGTAACATTCTAAGGTATTAACCTTTCATTTTGTAACAACATTAGGCACTAACCCTTAGCCCAATTTAATTTTAAGAGAGTTTAAGAGTAATTAGATCCTTTTGCGTTCTCCATTTATCAAAATAATAAAAACCCGTTAGACGCATGAAACCTTACTTATTCCCTTTATGTAGGGAGCTACATAATAATGCCAACCTGTGACATGAATACTGTGATATTAAAATAAGTTTTTTATGTTTAGAAAAACATATTTTGAATCTTTTAAACTAATGGATTCGTTTCCTCACATTTAACAAAAATGTAACTTTTCGTCAATTTATTGATTAGTTCATTTTTTTTGAAAGGTAAATTTCATAAATAATCAAAACTTGTAAGAAGACTCGGATTATAGCTGATATCGATTTTATCCAAATTAACCTGTATAGGAATTTGTATGTTTTTTTTTTTGAAGATGGTTGACAAATCAACCCATTTGGGAATTTGTATATGTTTTCTTATTGACATTTTGTTATTTTATTTAAATCGACACGTATGGGAATTTGTACATTTTTTATTGAAGATTATCTGTTTTATCCAAATCCACTTATTTGTACGTACATGAAAACATTAAATTGAATTCTTGAACATTAATGGTTATTTTTTCATTAATGGTTATTTTTTAAGGTTTCATGCGTCTAAGTGTGTTTTATTAGTTTTGATAAATGGAACCTGTAAAAGGACCTAATTACCCTTGAAATTTGTTAAAATTAAATTGTGTTATGTATTAGTACCCTAGTTTTTGTTACAAACCGAAAGGTTAATACCTTAGAATGTTGCTTTAAACTATTAGTACCCCAGGTTGTTACTTTCTACAAACCACAGGGACTAACAACGTAATTAACTCTAAAAATTTTGTTAGTTAATCGAAACTAAACTATCGTATGACATGCAACCAAGGAAACAAACTAAATATTGTAAACAACCGAAACTATACATATAATTTAATTTTTACATACATAACAATAAATACAACTGGATGTGAAACACAAAAGAACAAACAATGACCACGATTATGCCAGGCAAGATCCTGTCTAAGCTAGCCAGGATCCGGATACTGTCGTGGCGGTGGTAGTGGTGGAGGCACGATACCAACGTCGCATGACATAGCGATCTGGTAGTCAACCAGCCATATCAGTATGCCCTTTAGCTGGTCAATATGACTAGCATGATGTCACGAGTCCTAGGCACGCACGTCGAGTAAGGCCTGTGTGCCTGCAGGCAACCTCACACCTCGGTAATCTTGTCGAGGACGTTGAGGCAGTTGTGAAGTGGTATATCCGTACAACCAAGGGGGCCTACGTAAGTGCCTAGATAGAATTGTTGAAACTCATAATCAGTAAGATCGCCCATTACCTTGCGCTATGGCCCCCCGACCTCGTGATGTGCCCCTCGACATCCGAACCAAATGACATAGCTGCAAAAACCAACATCGATATACATGCCACTTAGATAAATGCACATACATAAATAAACGTGAACATATACGTCACATAGAGCTTGTTATATGCGTATAGGCTAGTCATAGAGCACGGCTTGGGTGACGTATGACCTACACTCCACCCATCCTCGAGACTATACGACACATATAACATTATATGGGTCGTATAGTCTCGCGGATCGGTAAGGGGTTGGTCATACGCTATCCAAGCCATACGCCACCCACAACCTAGTATGCGAGCAACATCATCTCCACCCAGTTCTATACGTCATGTATAATTTGGTGTGAAGTTCTTCCCCTTTGTAGAAAACAATCATGATATAAACCGCCTAAAAACTGAAAAACAACCTAAATCTGTGAAATATTTCTACAAATAAGCTACATAATAATCGATAAGAGCCAGAAATACATACCAATACGGAGTAAAATGAAGATCCACGCACGTAGTATAGACCTATATAAGAGCAAGTGTGTGTTTGTGTGAATGTGTGAAGATTTTGATCTACTCCTCCAATACATGTGTGCTATACGCCACGTATAAGGTTATACATGGCATATAGTATAGATTTTTTTTCCAAATTAAACAGTAAGCCCCTTTAAAAACAACAGTATGGTAAATGTTGTAGAAACAAAAAACAAATAAATGAATAAATAAGACATCAGATTGCTTTCTAGCACCACCCATGACTTTTAGAATATTCACCAAAAACATAGTTGTTGTCCCAAAACGACATCTTTAAGGAAATAATATTGCCTTAAAACAACCGAGCACCTATACTTGAGTGAATGATTGATCGAATAAAAGAGAATTCGAGAAACAAAAACTTCAGAATGACAGAAACAATTATCGTTTGCCTATTATCTGTGCAGTTAATAGGGACCGGATAGCGGTTATCGGTTCCTTATAAAATATCGGTATTCTATATTATATTGTTCCCGTTGTTGCTAACCGTCTTTTGGGCTAATTACAGCCGTTCAAAGTCCCCAACTTTTAATCTCAGCCGTATAAAGTCTCTAAATTCTTTCTAGAAGCAGTAGTTCACGGCAGTTCAGCTCTCTCTCACCCATGATCTTGCGGTTTCCTGCAGTTTATCAAGATGCACCAATCAGAAATACAGGTTGCAATGCGGTTTAAAATGTGTTCCTTATTTTCAGGGAGTTAGTGGGGTAGTGGACACTTAACTGCATTTTTTGGTGCCTATATAATACAAGTTCAGGTAGTGTAATCTTCTGAATTTTTTTCGCTCTTCCTGTATTCATACAGCAACACATCTGCAGCAATGGATATCTCGGATGACTTCGTGGACATTTATGAAGACGATCAGCCTGCAAAGAAAGTAAGTTGGAATGTAAGTTGGAATGTAAATTATTAGTTAGCAAAGCATGTGGATGGTTTCTAATTGTTTGTGAATTGCACCAAATATTTAGTCTTCTAATATATGGTAGCAATTGTAATTTTTTCAGCTGGGTTTGATGCAATGACACCGAAGAAGAATCAAATATGCAGCCCAATGAAAGATTCTCCGAAGGTAACGTTTTAAGTCACAACTAATGTATAAAAATTGTTTTGATATTTAGTCTGATTTGTTAAATTCTATCAATTTATTGTTTCAGACGGACAGTGGAAGTGTAGAGATCATTTCATATGGACAGTATTTTAGTCCATTCAAATCTGAAATGCATAGGGAGGTTATTGAACAGGTGGTGTTTTTTTTAAATAAAGTTTTCATTGCATAAGTGCATAATGATTGTTTCACACCTATATGTTTTTTTTAAAATGTATTATACTAATGTTTTTAGTTCTTGTAGTTTCAGAACATAGAAAAGCAAGCTAAAAGAAAGCATGCGCTCCTAACTTGGAAATGGGATGAGGTCATTGATATTACCCAACGTGAAGATTCGAATGGTCAGAAAGATGCTTCTAAGGCAAAACAACAAGATGATTTGGAGTCTGAGTTAAGTGATACAGCAGACTCTTTGGATAGTCCATTGAAAAGATCAAAGATTCCACGTATATCTAAAAATTGCAACGATCATGTTGGATGGGTTGAATTTTAAGTTTACTCAGTTTAAGTCCTGTTTGTCATAGTCATCTTTTATGTTTTGCCTTTCAAGTCAGTGTTTGTTAAGGTTTGTTTGTTCATCTATTTTTAGTTTAAATGTAGTTTCCTTTTTTCAATTTATTTTTCTATGTTTTATCTGTTAACTATATTACTTATTACATATATGTTGATGATTAATTGTTTATTTAATAATAAACATTTCTGTTATGAAAAAAAAAGAAAATATAGGTAGTGGTTTTCACCAATTTGTATGTATGTTTATAAAGGTTAAATCTTCTTTTACTTTCAAAATACGTAAATAAAATTCCAGATATGCATAACTTCAACAGTTATATAAGTAGTTACACATAAGTCATAGAAAAACAATCTAAAAAAATTTAGTACCCAATAATATCCTGTTTCATGTTAACAAATTCCGTGTTCTCAAACAAGAGGCCTATTTAGGTATTTTAAAAAATATTTAGTCATTTATAGGTTTTTTTAAAATAATAAGTTTTGTATTATTTAGAGTGAAAATTCAAAATAGCATTCAGTTATATAAATAACAACGGGAAAAGAATAAGATATTTTGAAGAAAAAAAAACATATAAATAGTCGGTTATACTGAATTAATATTGAAGTCAGCCTTCTTAGTCACGTTACCATGATCATCGGGCCACTAAGCGATGATCAAGTAACTAACTTAGGGTTTTAGAAATTAATATAATCGTTCGGTTATGTTAAGTTTATTTCTAAGTCTGTCCACTTACTCACTTGTCATGATCCTTGCTCACTAACCCATGATTGAATAACTACCTATGTTTTATTCAATAAATTAACTGTTTTCATTAAAAGTCGGACATGTAGCTCTATATAAGATATCACTAATATCCCTAAAATTCGTGTATTACTGTATTTCTAGATATAATATCAGAAACTATTGAGTTATGAAAAAGTTGAAGGGGTGCCTCTACTCAGCCTCTGAGTCGAACACTAAGTTGCCTGACCTTGGTCCTGACTTAATAATGTCAGAGATACTGCCAAGACTTCCTGCAAAATGTGTAGGTCGTGCAAAGAAGGTATGTAAAGAATGGTTGTCATGTATATCGTCGAAGGAGTTTGTCATGATGCACTATAGACATACTGTATTCCAGTTTTGGCTTGCTGGTGATATTGTCATAATTCGATTTGATGTGAATACAGAGACGTTTTCAGAAATAGGGTTTCCATATGTTGGCAATGGTGAAACATGTCAGGGGAACTTGGTTAATATGAATAACAAACTTCACGTGTTTGTTAGTCATGGGTTTATAGATATGGCTGTGGATCTATGGCGTTATGAAGGTGAGCATTGGTCGAAGGTCATGTTGTTTCCGAAGATCAGTTATATTCCAACGCCAGTTTGGTGCTCAATTACACATGTTAGTTCAGAAGAAAAGTGTTTTGTGATGACAGATTGGGGTGAGGTTTATGAAATAGATTTGAACAAGAAGACGTGTGACCTTTTCATACCAAGCGATTGGAATCATGCTATACGGACAGCAATGTATGTGGAAACTATTGTGCCAGCAAGTCTTCAGTAATACATGTTGTTTGGTAATCCTTTTTTTTTTTGCTTCGAAATGTTTGTTGAATTTTGAAAAATTCCTTCATCGGATGTAATGTTCTTTTTTTAGTTAATGTTTGCTTTTTTCTCTACTATTTGTTTGTGTATTATTTGTTTATAAAGAATTGCTTATATATTATGTTTAGATAAATATAAAATTATATTTTTTATTGTTATTGTATTCCATTGTCAGTACACATAAAAGTTTTTAATAAATATGTCTTCATTAGTGGAATTATCAAATAGTTTGATATTTTTGTTGATACATTTACAGAAGTTCAGCTTTGTTTATAAAAAATTCAAATGAAAATTTAGCTGGTATAGAAAATTATAGGTTTAGTAACTGATTATGCAGTTATTTTAAATATATTTCAGTTTAGCCCACTATCCCATGATTTATTAACTGTCTGAATTAATATTAACTTCCATGAGAAAAATTCGGATATTAGCTCTATATAATGTAGTTCTATGACCTTACAGTGTCTTTCTTTCTTCGAATTTTGTTTACCATAAAACTCATCATATTGAGTAGCTTTGGAGAGCCAGTTGGAGAATTAAGGTATGTTTTCCTAATCTCTTTAATTCATCTTTTTTCTACAAATCAATTTGAATGTGTGTTTGCTTTTTTAGTTTAAACAATAGAATCAAAACCATTTAGGTGTTTGCTATATGTTCAAATACATGTAGACCGATTTCTTATTAAATGTGAACATTCTACCAGTGTCAGATCAAAGCTAAGTACACTTAAGTGTTATATCTAAAACGCAGTCTATAACTTATATGAAAAACATAAATTGTGCAAATTATACCTTTAAATTTAAACAATGTTTTATTAAAGCAAACACGTAGGCATAATAAGAAGTATGAATCAGTGGTTAGAAAGACTTACAGTGCCATAATTTTTTATTAAGAGCATGGGTTGCAAGATTCACAATATGTCCGTAAGCTGATTCAAACTGTCAAGGATAAGCCTAGCTTCTGTCTTTCATATGATCCCTCCTGTTAGCCCATTAAAACAGACAAAACCTTACTACTGATTCAATGATGTTGTCATAAGCATAACAAATAAAACTTTCAAAGTGTCTGCCAAGTTTTGGATCCAACCCAGCCCCCATTTGTTTATGTTCTAGAGCTTATCTATGCCATATCTTTAACTCGGTTGTAACATATTGAGGACAACGAAAAATCCTAAGCCCATCAATCTACCGAAACACAGATCTGGCATGTTTGCATAACTGAAGGCCTAAATTCCAAATATCTCTAATCGAATATGAATAAGCATAATAATATCAATCCACAACCGTTAACCCTAAAATTGCCTTAATACAGTTCTGACATGTTTGAATAACTCAAACCCTAAAATCCGGAGGTTATTTATCAAATATGAACATCCACATTCATTAACCCTAATCGATAATCAAAGAAGGTATTAATCGAATATGAAGAACCCTAGTCGAACAAAATAGTATGATGTATAATATGCTAGGGTTTATAGAGGTAAATACCTTGAAATTTTGAATCGATTGAACTGCTGATACGTATGACGGAGAAGAATGGAGTGTACACAAGTATAACCATGGTGAATGGCCGTGCAATCTGTTGATGTCTCGATGAATACGGGATGCAGAGAGGAGCGACTTGGACCAGAAAGAGGGATGAATTCATCGCATATGTGGTTAGGGTTGAGTTAACTGCCGTTATGTAGTATCCGTTTCCTAATTTGGATTGTCCATATTCAGTATCCAAACCGGCCCGTCTCATGTTTACCTGATCCAGTTTGTTAACCTGGCCCAAAATGCTAATGTGATATATCTGGCCCATTTTGATACAAATTTATACTTTAGTTTGTAATAATTGTTTTATTGTTATTAGTTAACATATTTTTGTTGATTTAATTTTTATTTTTAATATTTTTATTATCCTATATTGTGATAATACATGTTTTTTTGTTAGTTGTATTATTATATGAATATTCAAGACCTATTATTAGTATGTAGTTTATGCTTGAAACTTACGATGATTTAATTTATTTATTTTTTTGTAAATTGTGTTTTTAGATAAAAGCAGTATGTCGTGCCTTCCATTTTTAGTAGTAATGTTGGATATAATTGCAAGACTTCCACCAAAAAATGTTGCTCAATGTAAGCTTGTCTGCAAGGAGTGGTTAGATTTCATTTTAGATCGTAAGTTTGTAAGGGCTCATTGTCATTACATGCGTGCATCGGCTGATCAAAAATTGTTGATGGTTGGTTGGAAGACTATCGAAGTACATTCCTTAAATTATAAGTCCCCGGGATTTATTGTACCAAGAGGTGTTGCCCGCCCGTTCTATGCTCATCCTTCTAGAATGTTTTTTTTGGCAAGTTTGGATGGTATGTTGTGTGTTTGTCTCCAAAACACTTGTGAGTTGGTTGTTTGGAATCCATTGACGACTAAGTTCAAGAAGTTGGCAAATTCTAATTCGCAAGGTTTCTACAAAGTTGATAGAGATGCTCTAGGATTTTTTGTTGACTCTTCTGATGATTACAACATTTTACATATTAAACGTAGACGAGGTACAATGACCGTTTATATTTATTCGATGGAGTTGAATTCATGGAGTACTGTACGCTTCCTAAAACACCGTCCGTACCACCATTATACGTACCTTTGGTCGCCAGCAACTTTGTGTGGTGGTGGTTTGTATTTTGTCGTTACCCAATGTCGTGGTCGTTCAGATGGATTGTCGGTTATTCGTTTTGATGTGAATTCAAAGTCGTTTTCTGAATTGTGTTTCCCCAATGTATATGACGATGAAGTTAGTGGAAGTTTAGTTAACATAAACGAGGAGCTTCATATGTATGTTTGTATCGGAAACTATGACTATAGACGAGAAATTGTATTGTGGAGGCTTAAAAATAAAAGTTGGATGAAGGTTTTTGCATATCCTGATAAGTTGTGGATGCCATTAACAACTATGTGTTCTTTCACATATTACAATTTGCCAGGGACATGTCTTGTGATAACGAATTTTGGACAAGTGATTGAAATTGATTTGCAACGGGATCATCTAGGTTATTTCTGCCGTATGTTTTTCTATAGGCAAATGCATGGTGCGGTTTACACAGAGACCATAGCTTCCCCGAATTATTAGTTTGAGAAAGTTTTATCTTGTAATTTTCGTAACTTTGAGTTTAAGTGGTACCTTGTAGTTGTCATAATGTTACTTTTGTTGTTGCTTCTATTTTGGTAATTTGATGTTGCAATTTTTAAAGTTTTGGTTGTCCTTGAGATATTATATATGTTTCTAGCTTTTTATGTTTTGAGTGGCATTATAATTGACTCTTGTCATGCTTTTCTAAAGATATATGTATCTGAAGGTGTTGATATGAGTGCACCTATATCAAATGATTCTGATTCAATTTCTTCGGTCCCTTCGCATGAGACGTCAGCATCTACACGTGTTAAATGTCGTAGGGGCCGTGGACGTATGGGCCGTCCTCGATTGCGGGAGCGACTTCTTGTTGTGACGCCTGATGTTGCATCCTCTCAACGGTGTTCTTACGGTGTGGTTATCTATGTTCTTGTATTTCTTATGATTTTTTTCATATACTAATACCCCTTATTTTCCGTTTGTTATGGGGTTTGCATGTTTATATTTACCATGTAAACCCTTTAAACATGTTAGTGCTACTGTTGCTGTGTATGCAGTTGGTAGTTCTAGCAGAAGTGTGGTACGCTATATGCGTATGTCAAATGAAAATGTGCAACCTTCTCCGATCCCTTCAATTTCGGATTCATTTGCGGTTATACGTACCACTCAGGAAAATATATCTTCTAATGCAACGACTGAAGTAGGGCGTAGACGGACGGGCCAAATGGGTCGTCCTCGATTACGTGATCGCCCTTCTGATTTAACAAGTGAGGCTACAAGTACTCAAAGACGTTGCAATGGTACGCTTGATTGAGTTCTCGTGTTTGTTATGTGTTTTCACCCAATAGCACCCATGATTTTATATTATGTGGGTTAAGCCTTTTAAATTGAATAGGTTTATTGTTATCTTTGCTTTTTTTAGTTGATCGTATCAACAGAGGTGTTGTGCATTATACCAGTAGAACAAATGGAGCTGCGCAATCTTCATTAGGTTCAACGGTTTCACAAACATCTGGATGTCTACATTCGAATCAACTTGAAGTACCTTCCCGTGCAAGTGTCTTTCAAGACGAAAACAGATATCGTAAACATCATATTTTTTTCTTGTGACACTTTGTATATATGAACACCTTATATGACATTGATAGTGTTTGCTTACACTTCACTTACCTTTTTTAGGGCGATGTCCGTCGTATTGGGATATCGGTGATGCAAACCATAGTTGTGTTCATTGTGGAGCTATGCTTTGGTATGAGGAACGAACTATTAAAAGTTTAACTCCTCGTGTTCCAAGTTTTTCATTATGTTGTAGTGAAGGAAAGGTTTGCTTGCCATTTCTTCGACATCCTCCTCAAACATTGGGTCGTCTTCTTGATTACAATGGGGAAACACGATCTCGCGTGTTTAGAGAAAACATAAAGCTTTTAAATGCGATGTTTGCATTTACCTCAACCGGTGGGAGAATATCTACGGATTTAAATGATGGTCGTGGGCCTTATACATTCCGTTTGAATGGCCACAACCATCATAATATTGGATCATTGTTGCCTATGCATCCTGATGGACGCCCTAGATTTGCTCAATTGTACGTTTATGACACGGAAAATGAGATTGATAATCGCTTTTATGCTTTGCGAAATTGTGTGTCACCAACGTCTGATCAAGTCATCCTGCGCACATTAGTGAATGACTTGCTGTTGATGCTTGATGCGAACAATGCATTAGTGCAGGCTTTTAGGATGGCACGTGAAAGGTTTAATGACAACTCAATGCAACGTCTTACGCTTCGCTTGCTTGGTACGCGAAATAGAAGAGAAGGACAATATTCTTTGCCTACTGTTCCTGAAGTGGCTGCACTGATTCCAGGTGATGGAAATCCTACAGACTCACGTGATATTATTATTGAAGAACGTGGTAGTCGTAGTGCAAAGCGTATATCTGAATTGCACCCAAGTTTTATGGCGTTGCAGTATCCTTTGTTGTTTCCGTATGGAGAAGATGGATTCCATCTTAATATTCCTCTATGTAATATATCTGCATCAAGTAGGCGGCAATCGGTTTCATTAAGAGAATATTATTCTTACCGTTTACAACTTAGGAGGAATGAAGGTAAGACATTACACAAATCTGGCCGTTTATTTCAGACGTATGTTGTGGACTGTTATTCAGCTATCCTTGAACATGAGATGAATTGGTATAAACAAAACCAAAACACTATTCGTTCGGATTTGTATAATGGTTTATGTGATCGTATCGCTGATGGTGAAACAAGTTGTGAAGCAGTTGGTCGACGTGTTATCCTGCCAGCAACATTTGCCGGTGGGCCAAGATATATGATTCAACAGTATCAGGATGCAATGGCTATTTGTCGTTGGGCCGGGGCTCCGGACCTTTTTATTACTATGACATGCAATTCAAAATGGCCGGAAATTACCCGACACATTCAAGCAACAACCCCTGGTATGAGTGCATCCGACCGCCCTGACATTGTTGCCCGTGTTTTCAAAATTAAACTTGATGAACTTATCAAAGACATAAGGAAAAGGAATATTTTTGGACACACGAAAGCAGGTTTGTTACTAGCATTTCCATTGTCTAAATATTATACGATTGTTTTTTATTCTATAGCTATGTGTAATATTTGTTTTGGTCATTTTTTTAGTTATCTATACAATCGAGTTTCAGAAACGAGGACTTCCACACTCTCATATTCTGCTTTTTTTACAACCTGAAGATAAGATAAATACGGTTGACAATATCGATAAATATATATCTGCGGAGCTTCCTTCGGAGGTGGAAGACCCTATAGCTTTCGGTATTGTTCGTTCACAAATGATGCATGGTCCATGTGGTTTGCTCAACCCTTCAAGTCCTTGTATGCATAATGGTGTATGTAGTAAAGGGTACCCAAAGAATTATTGTGAGGAGACATTCATCCGAAATGATGGTTGGCCGTGTTATAAGAGGCCCAATAATTCAAGAGTTGTTAAAGTTGGTTCTCAAGATATTAAGCTTGATAATCGGTATGTTGTTCCGTATAACCGTGAATTGTTGGTGAAATATGGTTGTCACATTAATGTGGAGTGGTGCAACCAAGGGATGTTAGTCAAGTATCTTTTTACTTATATAAACAAAGGTCCAGATCGTGCAACTGTGGTTTTGGAAGGTGCTCAAAATAGGACAACGTTTGCGTCCTTATTACATAATGAAAATGAAATTGAGGAATATTTAAATTGTCGGTATATATCTTCTATTGAGGCATGTTGGAAGATTTTTGAATTTGAAATGAAGTACCGTGATGTTGCTGTTGAGCGATTACCTTTTCATGAGGAAGGGTGTAATAGAGTGTATTTTCATGATAATGATGAGGTTGAGGAAGTTGCCCAACGTGCTACGGCTAGCATGTCAAAATTTACTGAATGGTTTCGGGCAAATGAAAGGTTTCCGCATGGTCGTTCTTTGACATATGTAGAATTTCCAACAAAGTTCACTTGGCATGAAAAGGAGAAGGAGTGGTTGCCACGACATAGGGTGACTTCTATTGGCCGCATTTATTATGTGAGCCCATCGATGGGTGAAAAGTATTACCTCCGTATGTTATTAAATGTTCAACGTGGGCCATTAAGCTTTAAAGACATTCGTACGGTTGATGGTGTTGAGCATCCAACTTATATGTCTGCTTGCAATGCGTTGGGTTTGTTAGGAGATGATGTTGAGTGGGTAGATTCAATACGTGAAGCTTCTCAATGGCAGTTGGGGAATCAACTTCGTGATTTATTTGTTTGCATTCTATTGTTTTGTACGGTTAGTAATCAACGGCGGTTATTTTTTGATTGTCTACCTTACTTATCAGATGATATTGCTTACAATCGACGCACAATGCTGCAGAATGATGATGTGGTATTCACAGATGAAGAGATTCTCAATTATACATTGATTGAGATTGAAAGAGTTTTAATTGGTCATGGTAAAAGTTTATTAGATTTTCCTAATTTGCCTCAAATTGATCGTCAATTGGTTGATACTATGGAAAATCGGTTGATTATGGCTGAGCGCACCTTCAATATTGAAGAAGAAATGACGCTTTTTCATGATTTATTTCGTGGATTGAATGCCGAACAAAGGGAGGTGTTTGATTATGTATGTGATTGTGTTGATAGACGGACGGGTGGTGCTGTTTTTGTTTTTGGTAGTGGAGGGACGGGAAAAACGTATTTATGGAAGACTCTCATTTCCTGTTTTCGTTCACGTGGCCAAATCGTCTTGTCTGTTGCTTCTTCTGGGATTGCCTCTCTTCTACTACCTGGTGGTCGTACAGCGCATTCGCGTTTTAAGATTCCCTTTGAACTTGATAAGGATTCTTGCTGCTCGATTGATGTTGGGACGGATCTTGCTGGGCTGATTAATGATGCCGCGCTTATAATATGGGATGAGGCACCGTTGCAACATCGTTATGCATTTGAAGCGGTTGACCGTACTTTTAGAGATATTTGTCGAAATAATATACCTGGTGCAGACCGTCGAGTATTTGGAGGGAAATGTGTCGCTCTTGGAGGAGACTTTCGACAAATTCTTCCTGTTATTCCGCTTGCTCCGCGTAGTGAGATTGTTGCTTCGGTTGTGAATAAGTCATCGACTATATGGGGTGCGTGTAAGGTGTTTTCTTTAACGATTAATATGCGGTTGAATAGTTCAAGTGTTAATGACGATGTTGTAATACAACATCGAGATTTCAATAAGTGGATTTTAGATATGGGGTCTGGTCGTCTTCCTGCAATTTCGCTAGACGGGGAAGATGAGAGAACTTGGATTAATATACCTCGCGATCTATTGATTCCTGTTTCAGATAATCCTATTGAATCAGTTGTTTCAGATACATTTCCTAATATAGAAGAACGATTCACTGATGTTTCTTACCTACAGGAGCGCTGTATTTTATCATCGACTAACAATGAGGTTGATACGATTAATCTACATGTTCTTGATAAGTTGCCAGGTGACAATCATGAGTTATTTAGTCTCGATTCCATTTGTGCAAGTACAAATAATATTGAAGAAATGCAGGCTATGTATCCTACGGAGTTTCTTAATACTTTACAGTTTTCTGGCTTACCGAATCACATATTAAAGTTAAAGGTTGGGGCACCGATCATACTGCTACGTAACTTGAATCTCAAGAAAGGATTGTGTAATGGGACCCGTTTAGTGGTTACTCAAATAAGTCGTCGTGTTATTGAGGGCGTTATTATTACGGGTACGCATGTTGGAGAAAGAGCTTTTATTTCAAGAATCGATATGACTCCAACTTCTACATGTTGGCCTTTCCACTTTAAGAGAAGACAGTTTCCCGTGAAACTATGTTTTGCTATGACAATTAATAAAAGTCAGGGCCAAACATTTAAACATGTTTGTGGTTACTTGGTAAAGCCTGTTTTTTCACATGGTCAACTTTATGTGATTGCCTCCCGTGTTACATCTCGATCTGGTCTACGATTTTATGTTGATAATGATGGCAAGTGTTCTAACCAATTAACAAGAAATGTTGTTTATAAGGAAGTTTTTTATAACTTACCTTTGATGTCAAGTGATGCATTGGTCTGAGTGTTTTGTATGTTGTTATTGAGAAGTGGAATTGCTACCGTGTACGCTTCTATAAAGGTAGCATATTATGTCTCTCTTATTTGAACACTTGTATTTAATGTTTATTTACTTTATATATTGGTTTGGTTGACTAAATATGCCATTTGTAATTACGTTGTTTTGCATGTGGTTTTTATATGTTTGGTTGTTATATATAGATATATATTTCCTTTATGTATATTTTGTTTTTAATATAAGCTTTCCATAACATTTTTTTTGTTTCCATGTTTTAGGTTCTCATAATATAGAATGGGACATCGGTACATTTCAGACTTGATGCCTGGTATTACTGACCAATGGCAAGTCACTGTAATGGTCACACGTTCTTGGACAACATACATTCCTAGCTCAAATCGTATATTGTCATTTGATGTCATCCTTTCAGATGAACGCGTAAGGCATTTTTTTAATTAATTAAAAAAACTATAATATATATGTTTTGTAATGTTGCATGTTTTCCTTGCAGGATTGTTCAATTCATGCAAAAATTCCTTTTCATTTGATGCATCTTTTTACTAATCGTTTGGAGGATGGTTGCGTGTATAGGCTATATGGTTTTGAGGTTCTTGTATACGATTCATGGTATCGTCCGTTGAAACGTGATTGCTATGTTAAGTTTATGCGATCTACGTCAATTAGTCCATCAAGAGTTCAACCGAGCTTATTTAGACGTCATGTTTTTGAGCCGATGCCTTTTAACATGCTTGGATCACGCTTGAAGAATGACATATATCTAACAGGTTTAGTTGTTGTTTTTCTCTTGGCGTCTTCATGTCTATATATAATTATATTTTTTATGTAGATGTTGTGGGTGTTCTTCGTGTGTGGGGTTATCTTGATACTGATTTGCGGTCTTCACAATCAAATAATCGGGAAGTACGACGAATTGTTTTATCCGATGAAGTGTAAGTTTTTTAGACTGTTTTTGTGGCGCATTCTATATTTTTTATTTTTTTTGTTTTTGCTTATTTTGGAATGGTTGTGTTTTTATTAAATATAGTGGTAATAATCTCAATGCTTCTTTATGGGGCAAACTTGCACTTAAGTATACTGATGAGGACATGAGGCGCCATGCCACTAATGCAGTTGTTGTTGTATTAACATCTTGCAAGGTTCGATTGTTTGAAGGTATGTGTAATGTAATAGATGAAATATTTGTATGCATATTTTTTAATATATATACTTGATCCATTGGTGTTTTTTTTTTTTTTGTTAGGTGCTCCTTGTGTGATGTCAACAGTTGCATCTCAATTATATATTAACTTGTCATCATCAGCTTGTGATGTCTTCAAGACAATGTATATTATTCCTTGTATTAAAGGTTATTTATGTTTCAAAGCGTTGTATGTTTTAATGCAACTTATTTTATGTCCTTTGAAGGTTACCGGTGCCTGTTTTATTTAAAGCTAACACACCCCAAAATGAAGACTCGCAAGTTGTTAGTATTGCTGATGTTTATCGATTTATTCAGGCAGGAGTTTATAAGGTATTGGCTTTTAACCTATCTTATATCTTTTGTTTTTGGTGTAGATCAATTATTTTAATAACGTTTAACTTGCTTTTTCAATGTTTTTAATTGATACCATATATTTTTTGCTTTGCAGGGGACATTTTATAACATCTTTGGTACTATAGTTGATATTGATTTGTTTGATGATTGGAAGTATGTTAAATGTTCTAAATGTCGAAAGAAGGTGCGGTTCATGGATGCTACCTATTATTGTGTATCATGTCAACAAAATGTTCTCAATCCTCAGATAGCGTAAGTCTTTATATATTGTTGTGTTTTTATATTGTTTTCTTAATTATAAGATTTTGACAGTTTCAAGTTGGTTGTCCGCGTGGTTGATAATGATGTTGAGATGACGTGCGTTCTTTTTGATGATGTTGTGATTGCACTTATTGGGATTACTGCGGAGGAGTTGCTTTCTAAAAGTTTGTCTGAGGTATAAACCAAATATTTCGTTAACATGTTTTTTTATATGAATAAATGATTTGCTTTATTTGCTAATGTTTATATATGTCAATAATAATGTTATTCTGTTTCTGCAGGGTGTTAATGATCCTTTATGGGCTCAGACATATTTGGTTGATTCTTTATGTGCTAGGAGTGTTACATTTCGGATTAAGATTGATGAATATAACTTGGCACCTCACTATTCTTATCGCTTTACTGTGTCAAAGTTCATTAAGGATTATATCGAATCGCCCGCGAATAACATTAGTTTATCTACGGTTAGTACTTGCACGGATGATATAGATCATGTTTTTGAAGGCAATGAAGATGAATGCACAGAGTTTTTTTCAAGAGTCTCAACTGAAGAAATGGATATGGCTGATGAATTGTTATGGGGTCCAATCATTTCATCAGTCTCGTCTAATGAGACACCAATGGTATGTTATTGTTTTTTATTTTTGCACCTATTGCATTGATTGTACTTTGCTTTATTGTATTGAATATTTTTTCTTAGCAGGTACAGTCGTTTGATTGTGAAGCGGATAATGGTTCTATCATTAATTCAAGAAAGTCGAATACTAGGGATGTTACAACTGCTTCCACATCTGTTGTTGAGTGTTCTAATGAGTGTGATCAAGAAGTGAGGCCTAAACGAGCAAGACGAAAGCCAAAGAAATATACTGATTAGATAATATGTGCTTTTTTGAATCATTATGCATGTTTTTTTTGTTACTTTTTGTGATAAGACTTTTGTTGCTTTCTATGTTACTTATGTGAACCAGTTGCAAACTAATAAACTTGATGTAGTGTTTTTTTGCACTTATTTTCATGGTGTTTGAACTCAACATAAAATATTGATTTTATAAGCATATATGTATTTTTGATTTGTTGTTGATATTGTTAATTTTAAGTTGTACGTTTGGTTAAGAAATTGAGTTATTAGATAGAGAAGATGTTTGAAATTGATAAGTTATTTGCGTATGTCATTTTTTGTTTGTAAATTTATTACTCATAATGATTTAACTATAGAAAATAAGGTAACCTAAACTCCCGCTAAATATACATGTCCGATGTTGCATAGATGGGTCATAAGCCTGCCTTTTTGATAAACAATAAATACATTTTGCAGCCAATATTGATTAATTTTAACATTATTTGGCAGGTCTGGCCCAAATCATATATCAATTTATGCAACCTTTTATTAAAAGCTGCTGGCCAAAGCCGAAGCCTCAAAATGATTGGGCTTGGGCTGGCCCTGTTTGTATCATAGCCCAAGACAATTGACATAGATATTTAAGTTATATAATTTAGACATCCCGAACCAAAATTACGATAACATCGTAATGGGATGTGACTGTTAAAGTTCTACATGCAGTTAGAAAATAAAAGTTGTCCATCAAACATAACAAAAACATAAACCAGTGAATTTGAAACAGTTCTTCGAATTGATATCTAACAAACTTCGAAGTAGACCGTATCACCTGCGACACTTTTTTCTCCCACCAGCTCAAACCTCATCACTTTGTCCTTAGTCATCCCCGCTTCGTCCAGGATATGCTGCCAGTCCGCATACATTATGACATGGTTTTCATCATCCACTCTTCTTGGATCTGTCCTTACACGTAGCGGTACCAGAAACTTAACATGGCCAAATGACAGCATAGCATTACAGTAGTTATTGATTTGGTGATCCCGAACAAAGTTCTTCGGTATCGTCTGTAAAAATAAATTGTTGGTTTTGTTATTCAATCTCCAACATTATAATGAAAATAAAGTATATTAATAGTTAGTTTTTAATTACCAGCATGTGTGTTTCTATGGCATGGTGTTCAAATTGTTTCTGGTAGTTGGGGCGGCTGTTGTGGTGGCGGTGCTTGGTGCGGTTGCATAGATGTGTAGTGGCTGCGTGAAGTCCGATGCCATCTTTGTTAAATATCAGGACATTGAAGTTAAAGTGCTCTTGTGGAGTGCTTCCCATCCATTGGAAGAGAAGTTGGTAGTCCTCTTCAATGTCATTTTCAACACAAAAGGTGGTCCAACCTGACCCCATGAAACCGACAGCTAATCCTTTTTCATTTCCGGGAGGGAAAGCATAACACACATCGACCTTGCAACTTTGCTTAGGGCCGTGTACTTTAGCAAACAAGTTGTCGATTTTTAAGCGTCTCTCGGATAGCAGCCACAGCAAACCATGCGGTAAATCCTATAGTTCTCACATTTCAGAAATGTGAGATTAGATTTTATTCAAAACAGAAAATATAAATTATTAGTTTCTCTTTCAGAAAATAGAGACAATAGTATATAAAACAAGGTGGCAAAGTTCTACCTGATGATGGTAGGTTTCTGCTTTAGCTTGTACCAAACAGCCATGAATGTAATCTCTTCCTGAGGAATGCTTTCTGATTTCCAAACCGTCAGTGTTTAAAAGAAGTATCTCAAATTTAAGTTCTTTCAATCTTTTGAAACATAGTTTGTCTATATTCTTATGTTTTATAGACTGAAAAAACCTCATCCATTCGGGCCCATGTAGTGTTTTTCTTCTTCGACCCAAGCTTTCGACTTCAACCTTGTATTTCATTCCCGTATAATCAACAAGTTTGATTATTTCACAGTTTTTGGGAAGCTGGTTGCTCAATATTTTTGGGAGTTCCTACATATGCAATATTTTTTATTTAAAACCCAGATGTTAGGATAAAGTCAAATATTTAAAAGAGATGAAATCAGATATGGGTCAGGATGTATCTTACCAGTCGGTATTGCAGGTCGTTGCAATCAGCTACTTTGATTAGTATTGTAAACTCCATCTGAATGTTTTCAAAAAATAACAATATCATACTTATAATAGTCGAAATCAGATTTGGGTCAGGTTGGTAAGGATGAGTTTGGGTAAAGATGATATTAGAAATTTTTTTAAAAATGAGCAACACACATCAGCCCGATTGTACAAAGTTCTTGAACAAAATTCAAATCATGAACTAATGACAACTAATGTTCGAATCATATACATTCAAGCCCTCAAAACTGTTTGAAAAGTTTCTGTTTTTTCAGTTGTTTTAATCATGGGTTCAAATTTATATCTAATCTAAAAATAGTAAAACAATAACATTTCTGGTTGCAAGGTTAGAATGAGTCAGGTGGGTTTTGGGTCAAAGTGATCTGTTATTTCATTTTCTTATTTTTATTTTATCCATCTAGACTTATGTGTTTGGGCCAAGATTGCCAGGACCAGTCCTAAATATATTTTTGGAAAAACCGAAATCTTTAAAACTTATAAAAACAATCGAAATTCATTTGAACATATATAGGTGATAACTGGCAGCCCCAGCCCTAAATATATTTTTGGAAAAACCGTAAACTTTAAAACTTATAAAAACAATCGAAATGCAGTTGAACATATATGTGATAACTGCCAGCCGGTTTTGGTAACTGTCAAGCGGTTATGGGAAGTTTGTATTTCTGATTTAAAACAAAAACAATAGAAACCAAAACAGTTTTGAGGTAATACTTGAAATTAAATGAAATCAAGATATCAAAGTAAACATAGTAAAACCTAACTGTAAATTATAGAAGAAAACAAAAAAAAATACCTGATTAGGCTTGAAAGTTCTGATCGGCAAGATGAGTGTAGAAGAAGGTGAATAGTATCACCGTAAATGAGAGAGATAGAAATGAGTAGATATGTATTATCTTGATATTTATTAGGGTTTTTGATTTCTTTATTGGGGTATGTGAATTGATTTGATGTTTAATATAATATTAATATAATAGATGTTGTTATTTAATTGAAAATTTATATGGTTTGATTAAAATTATTAATAAAGTAATAGATATAGTTTTGTTAAACAAATAGTTTTTAATAGATTTATAGGTAAACCTATTAATAAAAGTTATAGATAAAATTTTGTTAAACAAATAGTTTTTAATATTTTTATAGGTAACATATGTTAACAATATTTATTGTATTATATTTTTTAAATAATAAAGGTAGAATAAGTAACTAAATAACTAAACTTTCTAAATATGTTTATAATTTTGATTCTATTCTATTTTAAATAATAAAGGTATACTAACTAATAGAAAAAAATTAATCTTTCTAAATATTAACATATAATAGGTGTGATTATTATAATTAATCCGTAAAGGTACAATAAGTAACAAAAACTTACCAATGATTGGATTAAATAAAAGCCAAATTAACTGTCCTCTTCGGAATCAAATATTCCTTGGTTTTTAAATGAATCCTTTAACGTATTGTTAAGAAAAAATTGTCCTTTATACTGAATAAATCTTATCTCATGGGAGTTAAAACTGTTGCATCATCTTGATCGGTCATTGAAATATTGGGAGCATCCTTTGCTTCCTTCTTATCTGTAATGACAATAAGATTGAAGTTAAAATAACATGTCTAAGTTACAAGTATTGGCTGATGAAATATGTAAAAGAGTTTTTGTGATTACCTTACAGATATGAATGCATTCTTGATTTGATTCAGCTTATAATTCCAGTTAGTTCCCATCTCCATTCAAATATTAGTGTGATGAATTCATGATACAACAGTTAGCAAGAAAAAAAATATTAAAATATTATGTCCTAAATCTAATGATCAAAACTGTGAAAAAGAATAAAAACTGTATATGCGGCAAGGTGTAAAAGTTTGTAAATTGAACCCATTTTTTGTTTCCCTCCAAGTAATTTGAAAGCCAAAAACTTCCTAAACCGTCGTATGTTTAGTTAAATGAATTAGTGGCCATTGATGTAGTGGCCACGTGTCAAGTTTTTGTTGTGTGTACATGTGTTTTGACAGTATAAGAAGATTCTTCCTCCTAAAATCTTATATGTCTAAATCAGCAAGGAACAGAATGGTCAAAATCGTTCTGAAAAAAATACATAATTCCAAGGTATTTTATGTAGTGAACTCATGTTTTAGTGT
This sequence comes from Helianthus annuus, assembly GCF_002127325.2. NCBI lineage: Eukaryota > Viridiplantae > Streptophyta > Magnoliopsida > Asterales > Asteraceae > Helianthus > Helianthus annuus. The sequence goes on along the minus strand of NC_035445.2, from coordinate 22,436,841 downwards.
GTTGTGTGATGGTAACAATTGCTTTTTAACTGTTGGCTTGTGTTAACTGGAAGATGGAACCGATGTACAAGGCTGAGTTATATGAACCCAATCTAATTTCGGCGATGCAGTTTATGACTGAGAAAAAAATCCAGGTATGAATCTAGCTTTTTTGTATGTATATTATCTCTACTTAGTTTAATATGCTGCATTGTATTTGAGTATGCATCCAAACATGTATATTGATAAATTACTTGTCTTTAATGCATGTAAGGTCAAAGCAACTTACAGGGCTGAAGAAGATGATAAAAAGGTTTATGTATCAGACAATGTGATGGAGCAGTTAATCATCAAAGATCTAAAGGATCCAAATCTAGACGTGGAGCTAGAGCAGGAATTTAGTGATGAGGTATTTTGTTGATGTGTTTATTCATGTGGTCATATGATATATTAAACGTCTTTATTATAGATGCACCGTTGGGTAAAAGGAAGAACAAACAAAAGGTCGTTATCCCTTGGAGAAGAGAACAAGACAGAAGTAATAGATGTGGATAGTTCTGAAGAAGATAATGGTGAAGAGCATGAGCTTAGTGACACAGCCGATTCCATTGCCTCTTTTAAGAGAAAAAATAAGATTCGTAGGGTATCAATTCAAAGCCGAAACCGAGTACTTCGTGTATATCCTAGCTTGTCTTAAGAATGTTTGTGCTAATTATGTTAGTGTGATCCCTGAGTTGTTTATGTTTTAAAGTTTTTTATCCTAATGATCTTATCTATTTTTTTTTTTTTTGTAATTTGATGTGAACTATAACTCTTAAAAAGTTGTTTGGGTATTATATGTTTTATTAACAAAACATGTTCTCTTTTTTAAATACATTTATATTATTACAGAATAAATATATTTTTACACTTTAAAAGGAATTGCAACATAATAACCTTTCAATTATTTACAAGTAAAAAATGTATGACTACTAAAAGTCAAGTTCAAACGTTTTTTCAAATAATCATGTAAAAGGTATGAATTTAAAATAAAAGAGATATATATAAATCAATCTAACATTTGATAAATTGAATACATGTGAATATTATTTTAGTTGTGCCAATATAATTACTAACATGTATACTGGTTGGTACATTTAATATTTAGATTTATATAAAAAGTTGGTAGTCTAATTTAGTTAAAAACCCAAAACTTATAATATTAACATCTATCCTTAAGTTTTATAACTTACGGTTATTTTAAAATTGTTAGTTATAAAACTTCAATCTCCACTCACCCACTCTTTCACAAATTTCTCACAAATAACTTCCCATAATCCCACATTCCTATTTTTAGATACTAACTTCCATTTAGAATAGTATAAATAATTTAATTAGTATTCTTTTTGTTATTCAGAATGGATAAAAAAATTAAAATTGTGCTTCAAAACGGGGCAAACCCAACAGTGTTTTAAGTTGTCCCCTTTGCAAGAAGGTGTGTCATAGTGTGCAACAGTACTATGCGTATATTGCTTCCAAAGGGCATATTAAAAG